>NC_063189.1:33393763-33396263 GCF_017589495.1 Alosa alosa
TGAATCTTAAAACACACACATTCACATATGCTAAAGTTTTTTTTTTTAATGGAGAAGCATATGCACATCACTAATCCATTTTGGCTGGGAGGTGCTCACAATGTGTGTGTGATTTTCGATGTAAATTGCAGACATCTCTTTTGTCAAGTTTGATTCTGTATGATCCAAGTGTGATTTTCTTATGAAACGTCTTTACAAACTTTACTACAGAAAGAAAATCCTTCTCATACTTAATAATGCCTAATTTATGCACAGACATAATGTCCATTTTATGGTGAGATATTTTCTATTTTTTGACAGTGGATCACACACACACACACACACACACACACACACACACACACACACACACACACACACAATCATGTTCACTGGTGCATCAATCTGTCTCATTCACAGTGGGAGATATGAAAGCTGCCCCTGACAGCGTTCCTTCCAAGCATACATTTTGAAACACGGTGTCACTCAGTGAGAGGCCTGACCACCCTGGGTCCTTCCATGTCCATTAAACACAATATTATACTCTCCTCCATTCCTCCCCTCCACCTCTCCCCAACTCTGCCAACGCTGTGTATCATTAATTGAACAGGCAGACGCTGGGCTAATTGCAATGGTGATTAACAGCCATGTTAACGAGCCTTCCCCAGTCCAATGCAGAGATGTGCCAGACAGATGTTAGCCCCTCCGTTAGCGCTAAGCCTACTGCTTATCTGAACCGGACCCTGCTACTCAGCCCCTGCCCTTTTGTTGTTCCTCTCTGGACTCTGAAATACACATGCTGATTTGAGATATACAAACCCAGCGCCCTTCACACATTTTCTTTCATTTTCTGTGGACAACATGAATTAACTTTGTGTGTTACTGTGAATTTACACCGCAAGCAAGAGAGAATCCAGAGTGAAACATAGATTAATCAATTTACACTGCCTCCTGTCGCTAATGTGACACAACAATGTATTTATTCATGTGTTTTTTCTAACGTGACACAATAATGTATTTATTCATGTGTTTTTTCTAACGTGACACAATAATGTGTTTATCCATGTGCTTTTCTATGTGTTTTTCTATGTGTATGTCTCACATATGCTCTAAAAGTAGAAGTGAAGCATAAAAATACACTTTCCTCTACTTTTAATGACCGTAATATGTGTGTAAACCGCTGCTGGTGTAAATTGATTTTTACAGAATTCCATCGCTAACAACAAACAGACGTAGTTGTGCATTATCACATCTCTCTGTCTGTCTCCGACATCTGGGCCTTCTGGGTACATTAACAGCAGGGGTTAGTAAAGAGATGGCTTTTTAATTTCACAGACACACAACACGCATGTGCACACATACACACACGTTCACACACGCGCGGACATGCAGTCAGGTACACCGCACTGGAGGATCACACACGTGCCCACACAACCCCCCTGGATGAAGATGTTTATCTAACGTGTGCCAAGCCCTGTCCACCCCCTGCATCCCATGCTGAGGCAGCTGTCAAACACCCTGATGTGTTCAGCGTCTTCCATCTGTGCATGTGTGCGTTCATGAGTGTGTGTGTGTGTGTGTGTGTAAGCATGCATCTGTGCATGTGTGCGTTCATGAGTGTGTGTGTGTGTGTGTGTGTGTGTGTAAGCATGCATCTGTGCGTGCATATTTGTGTGTATGAGTGTGAGTGTGTGTGTGTGTGTGAGAGAGAGAGAGAGAGAGAGTGTGTGTGTGTGTGTGTGTGTGTGTGTGTGAGAGAGAGAAAAAGTGTGTGTGTGTGTGTGTGTGTGTGTGTGTGTGTGTGTGTGTGTGTGTGTGTGTGTGTGTGTGTGTGTGTGTGTGTGTGTGTGTGTGTGTGTGTGCGTGCGCGCAAGAGAGAGAGAGTGCCTGTATACATGTATATTGAGGCTTAGCTCATTATGAGTGAGCTCTTTACTCTATATTTGTGTCAGTCCGTGTTTATACACGTTTCTGTGTGTGTTTCCATATTATTGTATTATTGTTGATGCAGAGTATGTACACGCCATAGATACTGTCATGTAACTCTGATCTGTAGCTTTTTAGTGAGCTGCCATTATGTTTTTTATTTCTGTGGACTGAGGAAGTGTACATTATAAGAGGACATTTGCATTGTCCACTTTTTTGCTATTGCATTCAGACATAATGATTTGAGCCTATTAACACACGCACACACACAAGGTGCCAATGGGCAAGAGGGAAGGTATACACACACACACACACACACACACACACACGCAGTCACGCACGCACACACGCACACACGCATGCATGGACGCACGCATACATATTATTGTATTATTGTTGATGCAGAGTATGAACACGCCATAGATACTGTCATGTAACTCTGAAGTTGAAGGTATTTCTAAAATGAAAAGCTGGTGGATGTAAAAGTGTACACACTCATTAGATGGCGCACGTGCACACAAAAGCATGGCTGACTACCTGATGAAGTACCTTCATCTCTCTTCCTCTTACTGGTGTCGTTTGCTGAACTAATCCC
>NC_063189.1:33774328-33779328 GCF_017589495.1 Alosa alosa
AAATGACATGGGGCCACTTTGGAAACCATGGACAATCCCAATAAAACCCATATTTCAACCCATGAGGTACCCATGTAGGACCCAGGTAGAATTTAAGGCTGGGTTCCAGAAGGGTCCAGTGTATGTTGCCCAGTTGGGACCCAAATAAAACCCAGTGTAATCCTGCATGGAGCCCATGTGGGCAAATGACATGGGGCCACTATGGAACCCGCGGACAATCCCATATTGGACCCATATTGGCAACACATATGGTACCCACATGGGCCCCATATACAAATGTTGGCTGGGTGCCTCAATATCAACAAATCAGGATGTAGGCTATGAATCTGATTGAATCTCCAATCCCCCCCTCCCACATATGCGACAATTAGTGGGGAGCCCTTAATGCACCTGGGCCCAGGGGCCCAAAAGTTCATAATCTGTCCATGAGCATTCATGATCATTGTGGTAGTTGACCTAAAAGTAAAGGAAGGACACAACACCACACAACCACCTACTGTACATATAGTGAATGTCCATGTAGATCATCCTCATTCTTGACTTGTGGTTTACAGTCAGTGTCTGGACAGTGCCACCCTTTCACAGCCGGGTGTTAGACAGCCAGTGGTGGGGTGTTGCTGAGGTGTGGCCCCCTGACTCCCGGAGGGGCTGGAGAGAGAGAGATCTCATGGTGCGAGAGATCTGAGGGTCGAGCTCCATGACTATGAGCTGGTGGATTATGCATGGCCTCTCTGGCCTGGGCCAGGCCCCAGCAGGCATATTTCAGAGAGTGCAGGGACAGGCACACCTCCCCTGATGGAGTCGCACAGAAGCTTCCAGCCAGTGCAGTCATTAATAACATCAGCTGCTGTGTGTGTGTGTGTGTGTGTGTGTGTGTGTGCGTGTGTGTGTGTGTGTGTGTGTGTTTAAGAGGCTGAGCAACATCTAGTGTACTGGATGATTCACATGATTACAGATATGTGGCAGAAATGTTGATAAATACTGAGTTACACACTGACGAAGGCCATAAGGCCGAAACGTTTGTTCATTTATCCCTGTTGCTAATGAAATAAACCAGCAAGAAAAAAAGATTTTTTGGAGTGGGACCAATCTTTGATTTTCTGTAAATACTGAGTTACCAAATAAGTAGTAAACTGGCATACAGCAGTAACCCTCATCAATAAAACTCTACCACTGTGCTTTGCTTCCAGTTCACAAAAAGGCTAGGAAAAAGAACCTACTTTAAACCCCAGCCGAGTCCACAATTCTCCTCCCCCCAGAGATTTTCACCATTAATCCTAATATACATGAAACGTCGCTGTACGGAGAGGGATCAAGGTGTTGATAAATGGCAAATTACACCCCCACAAAACATTTCACATCTCGTCTCTCTGGATTCCTCCAATTTTGCATGGATTCCGGAGACGGTTGCTGCCCTTATTTCACGCCTTTCTCGGAGAGGCGGAGGGGCCGCAGCAGCACTGAGGGCTGGGAGTTTCTTCCTGTTCGTTTGCCATCCGTCTCATTAGTCATTTCATCTGTGAAACATGAATTTGTGATGAATGTTTTTCATTTTGCTCTCAGCAAGCCACGAAGGAGATTCTTCGCTTTCAAGTGCTGGACCTCATTTCTACTGCTTAGAGAAGTGCATTTGGTGTGACTGTGTTTTTGGAAATCAACAGTTCCTTTTTTAGGTCAGATCACAGGACTCTTCTTTGATGTGTGCTCACTATGGCTTTGACACTGTGTAGTTTATTTAGAAGACAAGGAGAAAATGCTTTTGAATTCTTTGCCTTTCTTACAATCTCCCAACTCTCATGCACTGAAGACTCTCTCCATAGGAGGGCGCTTGTCTATGAGACCGCTCTGCAGGCAGTGTTTATTCCCCAAAGGTTCTCTCTCTCTCTCTCTCTCTCTCTCTTTCTCTCTCTCTTTCAGCAGCTTTCACCATGACCCCAAAACCTGAGCCCTGGCCTTAACCAAGAGGAGCAAAACAACAAACACTGTGCCAGGATTAATTGTATGGGCTCCGGGCTTGGCAACACAGGGGCGTTGTGCTGCGGGGGCTGGAGCTCGCTTGCCCAGGGCCCCTGCAGATGGTCCGGAGCGCAGATAAATCCTGCTCTATTAGGACTCTATTCAGGCCAGATAATGCACTTGGCTGGCCCGCCCTACGCTCTCAATTGGAAACCAGGGGCTCTTGAGGAGAGGAGGGGAGAGAGGGGGGTAGCACAGCGGAGCTGGATCCTGGACACAGAAACGGAGAGGAGAGCAGCCTGTGTGGAGGGGCCTGCCAGGTAAAGAGATAACTAATTACTGCAGGGCCCTGTGTAGATGGCTCTGCCTCGTTGTTCCGCGGCTCCTGTCTGCCCTATTAGGGAGCCATGGAGAAAGGCCAAAGCCTGTTCTTTGGCAGCCCTTGTCGCGTAAGGGGGCATGAGAGGACGAAGGCCCCCTATTCACAGCTCGACGTTCCCACAGCTCTCTGCTCTCTCATCAAGGGGCGTCCATCTTCAATGAGAAGGGCGGGGGCAGCAGTGTGCATATACAGGACTCCCACCAAGCATTGTTGTCAAACTACTCAATCACATGTTCACGTTCATGTACACACACACACACACACACACACACACACACACACACACACACACACACACAAACACAAACACAAACACACACACACACACAAATGCCATACAGTCATTCAAGCCTCTGATTACACTGAACAAAAACTCAACTCCCCTTCATTCACCATCTCCCTATGAAAGCACATGAATTATACCACTACAGCCTTGCAAGAGTATAGTACATTTTCTCCAGACACTAGTAATGATCACTGCATAGTGCCATATACTGTATATATTTTTCAGTGAAGGTATGTTCTTAGAGATAAGACGTAACGACAACTAAGTGTCTCACTCTGACACCAGTCATTCCTGTAGTGGCTCCCATAATTAGCAAGCTATGCCTGTGGTGGCTCCCATAATTAGCATGACTTGCCTGTACTGTATTTCAAGTGCTGATGAAATAATTGCAATAAACCAGCCAGTTATTGTTAGGAGTAAAACAGCCCACATGAATAAAGCAGATAAATGAGGTCTATTGATTGCTGACAGTCTCCCTGAAGCGCATGACTGAAAATAAATGGTTTGCTTAGAATGCTGTCAGTGTTCCTGACTGGTACTCGTAGTCAGTCGCTTTGAGGAAAAACAGCTGGAACAATTAGGAGGCAGTACACCAGCCGAATGCCAACCTGAGGAAAACTGGAAAGAAAACAAGCATCTCTCTTCACTGGTGCCAGCATTGACACACCCCATAAACACTCACTCTCTCTCTCTCTCTCACACACACACACACACACACACACACACACACACACACACACACACATTTTAACCATTTTATGTCCACATGAAGAAATGGTACAGGGACACACATATTAAGAATGCAGTACAATACATATGCAATCCCATGGACCAGTAGCATGCACCAGGTCTTCACAATATCACTTAACTTAAGTGATTTATAACTTAACAAGCACAATACTCAGTTCTTAAAGGTATAAGTAGCAACGTCTCCGCCATATGTGGCGGCTGCCAATAATAGCAGAGATGGCAACAGTACTTTGCAAGCTGTTTAGCCCTTCCTTGTTGTTGCAGCCCTCCTTACCACACACACACACACACAAAGAAAGTAGTGATATGTTTTTACCACCAGGTATACGTATCAGGAGCACATTGCATGCGTGTGCCAGGGTTGTGCACAATTCGAATTGCAATTCTACTTCCTGTTTGCTACCTCAATTGAAATGCAAGTGAAATTCAAAAATTGAATTGGAATTTAAGAGCCAGTTTCAATTCAATTCTGGAATTTTGCACAAGCCTGGCGTGTGCACCTGTATTCATAGAGTGGACAGAGCTGTAATGATGAGCACATGAGCCACTGCACCACCTGTGTCCCTCTCAATCAGTGCAGGCACTGCCAGACTAGTGCAGACACACAGACAGACTGGGGAATGTGCAGATCAAAACCGAGCTCCCGTCTGCGTAGCCTTGCCAGAAAGTTTGGAGCAGCCAAGCCTGCTATAACAGAGGTGTGCAAATCCTTTGAAATCCGATCAATGCCTCCATTTCTGTGGTATCCCCGCCTTCATATCTAAGCCATGATCTACTGGGATGGAGAAAAGTGGCAGAGGGAGGTCAATATTCCTTTGCATTGAATAAATTGCTTCACTTGTGTACATATATAGTTGCTTCATATTATTATATTTATATATTTGGTTGGATTGTCAGGGGGATTGAAGTTATCATCAACCTGTAGAGCCTTGGCCCATGGGTTTCAATTTGTCGGTTCAGTTGTATTCAAGTGTGTGTGTGTGTGTGTGTGTGTGTGTGTGTGTGTGCGTGCGTGCGTGCGTGCATGTGTGTCCGTAATAGAGAGAGAGAGAGAGTGTAACAGTGTGTGTCTGTGTGTGTGTGCACGTGCGCGCTGTGTGTGTGTGTGTTTGTGTGTGTGTGTGCGCGCTGTGTGTGTGTGTAGGTGCAGAGGTGCAGATGATGGTTGGGACTCCTGAGGCAGCACACTCATCCTGGAGAAACACAGTTCAGCTTGGCTTCTCAGCAGCAGCAGCAGCAGCAGCAGCCCTCCTCCAGCAGCTGAGTGCAGGGGCGTTGACCCAAGGGGTCACTCCAAGCGAGAGATTGGATTTCTGCTCGTGCTCGCCCCTTCACGATGGCCACTCTGGGACTGCTCAGGACCTCATGTTTTCTAAATGGCTCCCTCAACATCACTCCCACTCCGTGCCAAATGGAAAAAGGTGAAAGACATGACTTTTGTGAGGGGCCCATTTAGCAGGTCAGTGCAGGTGTCACGGAAATAGATTCTCTGCACACTCTGTCTCTCCCCTCCACCTGGTGTGCTTTCAGTGGTTTCATTTTTACAGAAAAATGTAGCGCTGCCTCGCTGTGAAGTATCAATTTGAATGCAAACTCTTTACCGTATTAATGAATGAAAATGAATCA
>NC_063189.1:33784328-34051828 GCF_017589495.1 Alosa alosa
CCGATTACCCACTCCGGGCCTGGTGTTTCTGTGTCTATATGTGTCTTTGTGTTTGTGTGTATATGCAATGGGTGTTGTGTGTGTATGCAATGGGTGTGTGCGTGTGGTCTACTTTGCCTTACCACATCACCCTCAGTGTTGCCTGCAATTCTGTTTAAGCACCTCTCTGATGGCCTCGCTTGCTTCCACAAACACAAGGCCCAGAAAATATTCACAAGGGCCCCACATATTTTTCCTAAAAGTCCTCCTTCAATCCAGCGAAGAGTGTGTGCTTCCAGTGTCCTCACAACCTTCTGAAGGAGACGTCAGAGCTCCTTGGCTCAACAGTTTGTTGATGAACAGAGCTTGATTGAAATACATTTTGATGCTAATGATGTAGTGTAATGATCCATCTGTGAAGTGTAAAGGGCCTCATCAGGGACAAGGAGCACTCTAACAGCAACACAGCATGGATGATCAAAGTGCTGTGTGTGTGTGTGTGTGTGTGTCTGTGTGTATGACAGGGATGTTAGTGTGTGCACACATGTGATTAGTCTGCAAGTGAGCATGTACCCTTCCCATGGTGTGTCAGCAGGCAGACACACCAACATTTGCAATCACATCGTTACCACCGCACTTGTTTATGATTCAGAGGGCAAAGTGAGTCTCTTTGTTTTACCAATCGAGCTCTTATTATACCAAAGACATCTCTCTGCTTGCCATCATTGCTCCATCCATATCCATAGTGCTGTTATTATGCCACGCCTCCCATGAGAAACCAAAAGAGGAAAAACACACTTTGTTTTGGTTTCCTGCATGGCTGGGTGATCTGCTCCCAAACTGATGGAGGAGCGTGGCGTCACTGTGCAGGCTGTGCCCAAGGTGGAGTGCTGAATAACGCCAACAGAGCTTAGAGCGTAGAGTGGAGGATGTCTTTGTGCACCCCTCCCTCTTCCAACAGGAGGCTCAGTGAGTAAGTGTATTCACAGAGCCAGCGTTCTCAGGGCTCGTGCCTCTGTTTCCATTCAGCATGCTCATTAGGCCCGTGCTCTCCCTCCAGCACAGCACCATGTGAGCGGTGTGGTGTATGGTATGAAGATCTTCTGAGCTACAGGGAAGAGAGTGAAGAGGCCAATGCAGCACAAACACATGTGCACGCCCGCACACGGACACACACACGCATGTACGCACACACACACCGCACACACACACACACACACACACACACACACACACACACACACACACAGACACACACACACAGACACACAGACACACACACACACACACACACACACACAAATTCACGGTCACACAGAACCACACACATACATACATCCACACACCCGCACACACACTTACTCACTGCCTCATAAAGTAACTCCACCCCTAAAAGAGCTGAAGTAGCTTTTTTCATGCTGAAGAGCAGATGTAAAGCTTCAATTTTTAATTACACAGATATTAAAAAGCCTGTTGTTTTGCTCGCAGCTGTCAGCCAAAGACAGGATTTCTGTCACACATCTTATCCATTTTGTACATGTTTCAGCTATTGCATGGTGAGTTAAAAATCATGAATACTAAAAGAGAAAAATATGTTGCCTTGAAATCAATTAATCATGATGAATGTCTCAGTTGTAGCCTTTTGATTCAGGCCACTTTCATGAGCATTAGAAAGCGCTATAGATAAGAAACATAAGAAACCGGAACCTAATATATGTGGTGTGCAGTGCTAGGCAGTATTTCCACTCGTACTGAAGAATGGCCCAGTGCTTGCTTCATGCAGCTCCTTGTGAAGGCAAACCTCACGCTGCTGAAGCTGCCAACATAATCATACACAAACATGACAGTTCCTCCAGGTCACACTTACTGTACTTTTAACATTCTTACGACAATAACAGTTTCCTATAGCTTTATATGTGGGTGTCTTGAAAGTGTGTGTGTGTGTGTGTGTGTGTGTGTGTGTGTGTGTGTGTGTGTGTGTGTGTGAGAGAGAGAGATAGAGTGAGTGTTCATACATGTGTCGGTGTCAGTCAGTACTGATCCCTCCCTCCAGCTGTAGCAGACCGTTTTTCTTTTGAATCAGTGTTGGATGTGTGTGTGTGTGTGTGTGTGTGTGTGTGTGTGTGTGTGTGTGTGTGTGTGTGTGTGTGTGTGTATGCGCGTGTGTAGCAGATGCTACCCTCCCATAATGCGGTGTGATTTAGAGCAGTGATGGAGTGCTCAGGGGATAATAAGCAGAGTAATTTGCAGGAAGGTGTGACGGGACTGACTAACAGTCTCTCTGTGATTGCAGCACAACCTCCACCACTGCCCCAGTCCCCTGCATCCAGTCCAGCCCCTGGATGGCTGCCTGAGCTGCCTGGAGACACAGAGCATTCTCCTCCTCTCTCTGTTTGTCCATCCAGTCTGGGATTTAGTTCAATGTGAGCTACCTTTATAGAAGAGGAACTTTGTAAGGGATAATGTATTGAACGCCATCGAAAAAATTGGAAAATGAGTCACGACAGTGTGAGTAGGACCCTGAGGAAAACTTTTACATTTGCATTTGATGGCTGAGCAATCTCCACATTTGTAAATGGGGGTTATTTTATAGCTACGTGTAGAGGAAGGTGTTTCCTTTCCAGTTACCCTCACCTCACAGACCTGCCTTCCAGCATGTCTGTGTTACGTGTAATCATCCGCAGCATCCCCACCCGGCTCCCACTCCTCTGTCATTTGTCCATCACATCTGCTGAACAACATCAGCACCCACACATATATTTCTCTCCCCTGACATTCCTCCTCCTCAGTGAATGCTTTTAGCACTCAAGGATGAGACTGCAGTTAAGTTGTCGGCGTACATCCTAATGATGCAAAGGCAAGCTGTTAAAGAAAGAAAGGTTGCAAGCCCACCCCATTAAATAACATTCCTTCCCTATATGGTCTCTTTTCACTGTCGGAAGATGGCCATTTCAGACAGTGCTATTGCCACCAGACCTACCACACTCTAAAAGCCTACATCTGCTCAGGACTGCCTGGGCTCAGACACAGATTCAGGCATTTCTGGAAACCTCCATAAGCTGCTGACAAAATCTCCGTAGCCCTCAGTTTGCCTTTTAACTGCTAACCTTTAACAGACTCACGCAATCGCCAGGTGTCTTCAGAGGGATTTCACATCAGAATGTTTCACAGCACATGTCATAACGCAGATGATGCCAGGAAAATACACACACTCACACAGACACACACACACACATACACACATGCATACACACACACACACACACACATGCATTCACATATGCACACATACACACACATACACAACACAGACACACACACACATGCATACACACACACACACACACACATTCACACACACACACACACACACACACAACACACACACACACACACACATGCATTCACATGCACACACACACACACACACACACACACACACACACACACACACACACACATACACAACACAGACACACACAGTGCAACCCCTGTAATGCAGACACCTCAGCCGGCTCTGTGTGTTCAGCTCACCATTTCCATTTCACATGTCCACACCGCGTCCAGACAGGAGGAGCTGATCCCCTCTGGAGGACCTCAAAGGCCAAGCAGCCAGTTTGTCTGCATTCACGACGCTGCCGCTCTCCCCACTTCACAGGCGCCGTGGACCCTCCTCCCCTGCCACAGGAATGCATTAGAGGGCACCTCCATCCCACGGCAGGGCCTTATCAAAGGAGAGCTGGACACGGCTTAATCAACTTAGAGCCCTGCTGCTGGAATGATCTTGTTGAGAAAGAGAGGGAGAGTGTGAGAGAGAGAGGGTGGGGGGCAGAGTTCCATGACAACAGAGTGAAGCAAAACATATGATATTTCATGCATTTAACCCACCAACCCTTAACACAGATAATCTTTACTGCTTTCCAACCACCAACTAGAGTCATCCGCACTAGATGTGCTAAATATGACCGCTGCTCGGTCCTGCATGTTTTCAATTCTCAAAAATGTCAATTTCTCTCCATCCCCTACCCCTGCAACTCCTTGTATGTGTATATGAGTGAGTGTGTTCTTGTGTGTGTGTATGTATGTGTGTGTGTGTGTGTGTGTGTGTTTGTGTGTGTGAAAACATTGACAAAACCTATAAGACTGCATTGGGCTAGCGCTGCAGAAGTTGCAGCAGTCATAATTAACAAGAACGCCTATTTGGAACATTGGAGGAATACAACCCCAAACACAAGACAAATTACACATCTGGCCATAAGGGAATATCAACTGACAACATATGTCTACACTGTCAGATGCAAAGCAGAGACCGATCCTCATCATGTACCGGCTGAGTGACCACAGTATAGCCATTATAGAGAGAGGCAAACAACACATCAAGGTTATCCAAATAGCAAAGAGTGTGTGGTCACTGTACAATGGGGGAACCAGAGGTGTGCTTCCTTCTAAGCTGTGAGAAGTATTTGTTCCAAAGAGGTCAATACTTTAACAAACTTGTACCACATTTCATAACATAGGAGCAGGAGAAACTTGGGTAACACTTTACTTGACAGTATTGACATAAGAGTGACATGACACTGTCATGGACATATGACACTGTCATGACACATGAACCCTAATCCTAACCTCTAACCCAAATCCTAACCCTAACTTGTTATGACAAAAACCGAATGTCACTTACAGTTTTTTCTGATTGCTTAAGCACATTTTTTGTAACTATGGCTTTTTTTGCAAAACTCTACACACAAATGGCAAAACCTCTCACCCAATCAGAAAAACATTGTAGTTCTCTTGCAAAAGCTAACACACCTTGCTTAACTCTTCACACCTTCGTAAAAAATGGTGTTTTCAGATCTAACAGTAAACACAAGCCATCACAATAGTAAGCACACAATGTGCCAACAACACACTGATGGTATGAATAAAAAACACATCTAGCTTTTGCTTTCTCTGTGCACAAGGTAGACTATGTCAGTTTGAGGTCATACTTTTGTCATAGTTCTGTAAACATACAGGGATCCAAACTTCAAGTATTACAGTAGTGTTTATTTACACACATCAAAACAAACACAAGTGTGTTTTTCCAAGTCAAAACACAAAATAGCATTTCACTGAGACAAAACAAATCAGTCTACATTGGGTCGTCTCTCTCAAAATTCTGTCTACATCACATGCAATGTCCTAGTCCAAGGCAACGGGGAAAATTTATTCTGGAATGATGTATCCAGGCCTGACATGACAATATCCCCACATGTAGATTGTTTTTTTGTCTGTAAAAGGGCTATTTCTTTCTCTTCTCACTCTTCCTGCTCACTCCATTGTACCCATTGTACATTACCTGTGGCTTATTTATAGTGCTTAGGCTGATTGCAAAGTGAACTAATTATCTAAAACAGTTTTCACATGAGAAAGTGTGCCAGAGAGTTGGCAAAATAGTGTAAATAATAGCCATTGTGCCTACAGTTGTACAAAGTGTGTGTTAAAAAATTGCAGTGTTTGTGCTTTTAGCTTTGCGTGGTTTTGCCATTTGTGTGTAGAGTTTTGCAAAAAAAGCCATTGTTACAAAAAAACAGAAGCATTATGTCATAAACATTTATGACTTGTTTATGACACATTCATGACAGTGTGTACTGTCAAGTAAAATGTAACCGAAACTTGCAATAATTTTGAGAGGATGGCAGCACCTGGTAAATGGCAGCTGGTTCTGTGGCCTCATACACACAGCTAGAGGAAGAACATTCCCTAAGGGCATCCACTGCTACCCCCACCAACACCAACTGTCAACTCTGACATCACATTGTCAAAACAGTTACTGTAACACACAGGTCTAAACAGAACCACTCTGGCCAAAATGACACATTTTGCTTGAAAAAGACTCTCAAAAAATGTAAAACATGCAGCAAAAGCAAATTTTGCCTTCAAACAACAAAACTTGTAGTCAAATCACTGTTTGCTTTCAATCAATCATTACACACTGCACAACAAAATGCAAAACACTGTTCGCAAAATTAGTAGTTTCAGCCTTCATTTTTGCTATGTCTGTGCCATTTCTTTTTCATTATTGAATAAAAATGAATTGTATTTATTCCTCCCAAGATGTAATTGCCAAGACAAATATCATTGAACTACAACTTGTCATTTGTTATTGAATTAGATCTACAGTAAACACCTACACTATCTATCAGAGATTCAGACTTATGCAAGGAATCTCTACCACCTGTGAATAGATGTTTCCTTTTGAGTTAATAGAGTTTGGGGTTTTTGAATGACATCTGTGTTAACTGTTTTGCAAAAGGGTGTGAGAAATGTGTCAACCCAATGAAAATTTGTGAGCACATTTGCAAGAGATGACTTCTGCTGTGCAAAGAAGGTGTTAATGAAGACCAAGTGGATCCCAGTTTCTTTAAGAAGGTCAAAGGAATCAAGAAAAACTGTAATTTAAATGTCAAATGTTTGTGTCTGTATTATTTTTACAGTTTTGATGTTCATTACATTTCTGTATTGTGTGCTCTGTGCTTTGGCAAAACTATTTCCTTTCATTGACCACACCAATAAAGCATTCTGAACTGAACAGAATGGAATTGAAGAGAGAGAGAGAGAGAGAGACATAGAGGAGGAATGTAGTGTTGGAGATGGAGGGGGAGGGTTGACAGGTGATGGCTGAGGCCGTGATATTGGGAGGTCTGAGGTGCTTTATGGGGTGGCAGCTGTTTACAGCCCAGCGATGGAAGGTCGCCCTTACAGCAAACAGAACACAGGACAGAGAGAGAGAAAGAGAAAGAGAGACTGCCATTGCGATTTTGTGTATTTTTGCCATTTGTTATTTTTGTATTCACATCCCTGTACAGAGTAAAAGCACCTGGTCATTTATGCACCTCTTTACTTCAAAGGGATCTACTTACATTTAACAAGGCGCACGCACATGGCTGCCATGCATAATTTCTGCATCCATTTGGTGCATCGGTTGTGCAGGTCCTAATGTGATGTGTCTGCGAGATCCAGTATTCACACGAACGGGCTTTATTTATGACCCTGGGTCTGAATTCTGTGTAATTCTGCACTCTTGTGGAGTCCTCCAGCGCCGAAAGCTTTGCCTTAGCCATTAGCCCGTGTGTGAGGAGCCTTTCCAGTACTGTTGCCCCTTCACACTAGCACACGTGAAGGCAGCACCCAGGGGTTCTTCTTAATTAAGGCACTCCATCAAAGTGCTGACCTGATGCTTACACACAAACATACACATAGCCAGGGGTTAAAGTGTGGGGGGGGGTGGAACGCAATTCCCCCACCTCAGATAAATGAATAAATAAATATATTATTTCATACCAACGATATAGCGCAATGATCCTGTTAAAATAAATGGTGAGTTAATTTTTCACATGTAAGCTACTGTCAAATTACAGCCTGCCTCTCCTTCAGGAACACGGTGTTCAACAAATCAAAATATAATATCACCCCCTGGACACGCCTTCACTAACACCCCAACATCCCCCATTGTCCTTTCCCAATGTTAGGTTCTCATGGGTCTCCTGTCTGATTTGAGTGCACATGTGTCGGTTCACGCATGTAGATGAAGTCACTGTGTTTACAATTGCTGTTCTAGCCAGAGCACGTAGATGTTGGAGGGAAGTTAAAATCGAAGGTGAAGTAATGTTAAAATTTCACAATTTAAACATGTCCAATGCAGGGCGGCATATGGAACTTATTGCTGTAGGCTATCATCATTATAACTATTCCACCTGTGTGTGCAAAACAGTTTTGGTTACAGCACAAATATTTCTAGCCATAGATAAAAATAAGCACATCTAACCTCTGAATTTCTTTTCTAAGTGCACTAGATTGATGCATGTAAATGTTAAAATATACAAAATTTTCGTGGGGGGGGGGTTGTGTCTCAGTGCAGTTTAGGTCTAGTGACACCCCTAATACAAATCAATATGGTGGCTATTTTGACTGACAGGGGTGACCAAGAAACTAGCAATTCTTGTCAAAAAAAGTATTGCTACACCACGATACTCAATATGTTGCAATGGTGAGTCATTTTTCCCCATTGCACCGACACTAGATTTCAGGGTTCCCTCACCTGCAAAATCCCACTTTAACCTCTGCACATAGCCACACACATGTTGAAAAGCACACACATACTTTGGCTTGAAAACATACGCTCTTGTAGGTGCCCCCTTATATACACCTCCCAATCCTCTGGGATAGAGATATTCAAATGCGCACCAGCACCCACATGAACAGCATGTCCACAGACACTCAGTGTTTAACAAACCAAGTGTGTTCCAGATGCATTCTACCCACATTATTTACCAGCCAGTTTCCCTACGGCATTTATCAACATAATCAGCAGCTGGGCTAAAGAGAAAAGACAGGGGAGCAAGAGAGAGAGAGAGAGAAGGATGTTCTCACTTTCCTTCACTGAGAATCTGCTGGGAGAAAGGGACTGAAAGATGGGAGGAGAGATAGATGGGGAATTGAGATGGATGATTGTAGGTGTGCTGGGAAGAGGGGGGTGTTATCTCTCCATTTTCCTGTGATTCTTTATGGGGGGGATGGGGGGTGGGCTTGGTACCAGCCAATGAGAAAGTCTAGTCTGTCAATCACACCCATGCAATTAAGTGGGCTATCTCCTCCCTCTTGTTCAGAACAGCTCTATTTGCAGCCACATTCCAGAATGAAATGTGTCATTGTCAGAGGGTGGGACTCCCCAACCATGTCTGACAGATCATATTTAGTGGGCCATTTCAGCAAACGTTTCTGGAATGTTCCTGGCAGCACATATGTCATTGTCATGGAAGGCCACCAATCAAGAGGCTTAAACCGCAAACATACTGTGCCGCATTGGTATGGAGAGACTGCTGCCCATAAACTACAGATTGGTCATTTGTTTCTCTCTCTGGAGAAAATAGTCTCACATTGAATGTGTCACTATTTTTTGTCAAATTATGACCATCTCACTGAAAGGACACAATACTCAAATGTTACCGCCAATTGTGTATTTTAAAGAGGTGGTTCAGGATTTTGGACATAGGACCTCATTTCCAAGTAAGCAAGTGTGATATTTATCAGTGGAGACCGTTTTCAACACGTTTCAGCCAGTCGTTCTAATTGCAGAGTTTGCAGGTGCTAGGCTAGCGCAAGTCAACGGTATGTGCTAGCCTGCCACTAAAAACAGTCTTACCTACTCCAAAGGACACTCGAGGCAAATTCCAGACAATCGATGTAAATGTCTGTGTTGATAGAATAGTGTAAGAAATACAACTACCCTCGCATCGCGTTGCAATAGTTATACTTTGTTCCCTGAAGTTGGTAGTAGTCATTTTGCACCTCAGTGGCGGACTGATATTACCAAGGCTACTACTAGGTATCCCCATTGGAGTGCGCTTTACTGTTTACTTTTTGGCGCAGTACTACTAACTGGAGCAAGTATAATTCCGCCGCTGCTAAGACACTAGTCCCTCAAAATGTAATGCGATCGTTGAAATGCAAGGATAGAATAATGTTAGAAATAAAACTATCAATACAGACATTTACATCGATAGTCTGGCGTTATAATTTATTTGCCTTGGGTGTACTTTGGAGTGGGTAAGACTGTTTTTAGTGGCAGGCTAGCACATACCGTTGACTTGCGCTAGCCTAGCACCTACGAACTCTGCAATTAGAAGGACTGGATGAAACGTGTTGAAAACGGTCTCCACTGATAAATATCACACTTGCTTACTTGGAAATGAGGTCCTATGTCCAAAATCCTGAACCACCCCTTTAATGTCCTGCGCTGGCGGCCCTGATGAATATTTTAAATTCATAGGCCATCTTAATCAAGAGCCAAGAAAGGAGAAAAGCTCTGTGAGGAGAATTAACTATGTAGATTTTGTTTGTCAGTGTGTTGCAGATCATGATATGTGGTTCTACCTGTATAAAAACCTATGTAACACCAGATAAATAGCTAAGAACTTTATCCAGATGTAAACATCATTAACTTATTCTCAGGGGGATTAGAGCACCCATTATCCCCGTACTTTATGTGCTGTGAAATTAAATCTGCTTTTGTAATCACATATTTCTGGTAGACTTTGTTTCATGGTCCATCACTTTACATTTATAAATGTATGAATGTATCTCATTATGTCCACTCTCAGGTATTTGATTTCCAATTACACTCCCTCAGCAAGTTAAATGAAAATAAATTGTCAACCTTGCACAACCTTGTTGGCAGACAACTAAACAGACAATCAAACAGCAACAAAAACATGACCTCCTTGGCAAAGGTAATAATTTGTAATTGCAAAGAAAGGCTGTATAAAATGATTACTAGTGCAGTCAGTGCATGACCTTGCTCTTCTTCAGGTCGCCACCGTCTTGTGAGGAGAAAGTACTGAACACTCCTTTTGCGTCCAGTGACAGTAGCTTGTACGGAGCCCCTAAGGGGACATGAGCAAAAAAAAATCTAAAGTTTAGTTTCATGTGCTCACATAAAAGTTTCATGTGCGCACATGAAAGTTTCATGTGAAAAGGTTTTGCGTGCGCACACGAAACTTTTATGTGCTCATGTGAAAGTTTCATGTGCGCACATGAAAGTTTCACGTGAGCACATGAAAGTTTCACGTGAGCACATAAAACTAAACTTTAGATTTTTTTTTTGCTTATGTCCCCTTGTGCCGCATTTGGTATTCGGTGTGGACTTTCTCCACACAAGATGGCGCCGACTGGAAAGAGAGCAAGGTAATGCACTGACAGTACAGTCATTGATTATACCCTCACTTTGCAATTACAAAGGTAAAAATACTTCAGTTTGTCTGCAGAGACCCTTTCCATACAGGGGCACGGCTAGGCTGTGCCTCCCCAGAGATAAACCCTGCCCAGTCATTCTTCTCTGTTGGATTCCTCACAAAGTTCGGTAACACTTTACTTGACGGGTGAGTTCATAGCACATAAATAGCAGCGGTCATAAACTGCACATAAAGCATTCATGACTGTTTCATGAGACATGACTCAACATTCATACCAAACCTTTCATGAATAGCCTATGGAAGACAGAACGACGATTACTTGTCAAAATAAAAGTCCAACATCGTATTTGTGTATCTTTGTAAATATTTCATGAATATCCTATGAAGTCTACATAGAATGTCACTTTACTATACAAGTTGTGAAGTATTTGTAATCACAGAGTTTAACACTGGGAGGTAAACTAGCCTACATTCAGCTGACCCGTGTAACCTGGAACGGTTGGAAACTCCCAGTAGCAAAAGATGAGAAATCATCTGCAAAGGTTACATCATAAAACAAATATATTTTTATGAAACAAAAATTATTTGCTTGACCATGTTCTGTCTTTTTGGCACTGGAGTAGCCCATTGACTCAGATGTGACATGATCAGGTAAGAGATTTAGACCAAAAACAGCAATGCTGCTTTGCGACTTTGGACTTATTTTGACAAGCTCTCGTCGTTCTGTCTTCCACATTCATGAAAGGTTTGGTACGAATGTTGAGTCATGTCTCATGACACAGTCATGAATGCTTTATGTGCAGTTTATGACAGATGCTATGAATGTGTTATGAACTCACCCGTCAAGTAAAGTGTTACCTGAAGTTCTAATCACACATGCATATCACCTGACAGAGCATGATCTTAGCTTTCCGATGGTAGGCTATTAGATACTAGTTGCTGTGATAAATGCATGTGATAAACATGAATTTACATGAAATCATATTTACCGGTATATTCTGTACATTTTCTGCGACGGGCGAAAAATGCAAAATGCACACCTATTCTTCTCTGTTGGATTGCTCACGAAGTTCCAATCACACTGATATCACATGTTGGGGGGAGTCTATGTTGTGTAGTGTCTAGATTTCCACTGATGTGATGGGGGGGCTCCCAAATCAAATCAAGAAAGTATCAAAATTCTTGTCTTTATCAATTATAAATATCAAAACAATTGTGACACACTAAAATTTGTATAATGTATTTTTCATTGGATGGATGGATGGATAGATCTAGCCTACAGAACATCTATGATTCTGTAAATAACTATTATTGGATTGGATTTGAGTTGCATCGGTCTACAACACTACTACAAATGGCACTGGGAAACCCATGCTGTTATATTTTATTCACCTGGTTTAACAACTACCACATGTTTAGCCTATGTAGGGCCTAGGCTATAGGCCCTGTGTATTTGCCAAAGGGCCAGCACTAAAAGATTGTGCTGATACCTTATGCGGCCATCTTTTGTTGCCCCCCAAGATAAGTCAAATGCCCCCTCAAAGATGACATCCTGGTAACCCCTCTGTTTCCATATAGAATATATGCCTAGATGGCAGCTTAAAAAAGCAATTCACTTTGACATAGCGAAGTTGCCCTCAAAGGCCATGCCATATGCTGTACCGTTGTAAATGCATATTTCAGTCTTACTCAAAACTGCACCGATGGATTTCGTTTTGGTCCCAAATGAAAATATACACTCATTATCATCCACAAATACGTAGGTTGTTGTTTGAGTTTCACTTAAGCTTATAAAAAAAAAATAGTTTTAAAAAGGCTTTAAAGGGACACCAGGCAACGTTTTCGTGTTAATTAATCATCTTTGTAAGTCGGTGTATGGTTAAATGACTCATTACGGGGCGAATGAAGGCTCTCTCGCCTGCCCCTACTGCCTGTAGGAAGAATATCCCACTTGCAAGTTCGGTGTATCCTACCCGCCGACCGAAGCAGGATCAGTTTACAGCACAGAGGCAGGCTAACGAAAACGCTAGAGATTGTTGCAAACGGTGTATAATGGCAGAGCCGGCGAAGAAGCAGCGAAAACCCTTGACGGAAGACGCAAAGAAAAGGAAAAGAGCTTCAGACCGAGCGAGGGGGAGTTTCGTAGAGAAAAAGCATCAGGCTTGCAGTCTGAGTTTTTACCGCTTTACCTAATGCTGTTGAGTTTCCTCTCTTTACAATTCTAGAAGCCCTTTTTTATGGCCCTCCTGTGGCACTTTCCTATTGATCTTTGCCAGCAATTTTCTACTGCACTCCATATATACAGTTACTGTTCAGAGCAAAAAATCCATACAAATGACTTTAACTAGTATCAACTCAGGAGCACTTCACAACTTGCATGATGCGGGTTTACAGACCAGTGTGGTATGAGTCAGTGAACTTTGTCTGGCTCTACAAATACTGGGCTGATGAGTATGCTTTTAAAGACCCCCAGAGCTTCCTTGGTTCCTATGAAGGCCCCTCTCGTTGTGCACCGGCTTTTGAAGTGGAAGTGGCTTTCTATGGAATGGCCTAACTCCCCAGACTAATGTGTCGGTGAGCACCACTAGGAGATGCAACATCACTGGAAGTTGGATTATGCTGTCAAATGTCAAAGTGAAAGTTAAATACCAGCCACTTCCCAGTGGATGTTCTCCCTCACTGTGTTAATGCAAAGTAAATGCAGTCTGTCCTTTGAGCCGATGAAATATTCTCTGGACAGGATTATTAATCACCATCAACAAGTAAGGTTATTACCAATATTTGTGACTACATTGAATTGAGGCTGCTGTGTGTATTTGCAAGCATTTGGGGAATTTACTGTGCATTACAAAAGTGTGTAATTGGATTATGATTGAAAATAAACTTTCGAATTGTGTCCGTCTTTTATTTTCTGCCATCTCAAAGGACAATGAACAGAGAGTGAACTGAAGTTGTAATATGAAAAAGAGAATTTTACACCTTGTTGCTGTCTTTACCCCTTTGAAGTATACCAGGTGTCATACATAATGTATCCTTCTAGGTTTCTACCAATATTGTCTTTGGCAATGTTTTTTTCTGAATGGAATGATATAAATTTTCCCAGGGGCATTTTTCCTCTTTTAGTGGGAAGCTAGGTTGTTCTTGCCCAATTATCCTTTGCCCACTTTTTTTTTGTAACCCTCTTCTCAAAAGATCAAAGCCCATTTCTGTTGAATTCTTTTCCCTCGTCTGCCAATGGCTGTAGGGATGGACTTGTCCTCAAATGTTGCTTCAGAAACTTTTGCACGATTAACTGAACTTGGAATGAATATCCATGGAATTCAGCTGAGAGCAGACTGTTAAAGCAATGACATGCATTGCTCCCGAAAAAGGAATGAGACCTCTCGGCCTCAGTCTACACTACTGTGTGACAGACTTAAGCATGATGTGGTATTGTAGTTTTCTTATTTAGTGGCATTCATTTATAATTATATGCATAATGATATGGCATAATGATAAATCATTGCATGCCCATATACTGAGATTAAAAGATGGATATATGGAATATGTAAGTGCTGTAAGAAGAGTATCAATGTGCCGTTAAGCAGTGCAATTATTATGTTACACTGTCTCTAAAGTCCCCGATACCGGACCACACTCCAGGATGAAAGCTGGTAGAGGTCAGGCTATTTTGGATGTCTTAATTCTCAGCATGCGTCAGTTTACCGAGCTTATCCAAACAGCGCCATTAGCGTGCTGCTGCTCTTCTGATGTAAAAAACATTGTTGTTCACGGCTAATTCGTCAGCCTTTGATGGCTCTCTCCATTAGCCCCTCTCATTATGCCCTTCAGAGGCTCAGCTCTTCTCTGTGCCCGTGGA
This sequence comes from Alosa alosa, assembly GCF_017589495.1. NCBI lineage: Eukaryota > Metazoa > Chordata > Actinopteri > Clupeiformes > Clupeidae > Alosa > Alosa alosa. The sequence goes on from NC_063189.1 coordinate 33,798,900, forward strand.
CAGACCCGTGGCCAGCAGGCCTGCACAAATGCCATGGTCACGCACAAGGCAATTACAGAGCGTGATCACATCCACTTCGACAGGCTGCAAAATGTCAAAAATACACCTGACTAGGACTTTTACATTGTGTGCATGTCTAGATACTTACATTATGTGCACGTCTGGATGCATGAGCTTTCACATTGTGCATGTTTGGATACTGCATAGCTGACTATATTTTGTGGAAGTGGATGGCTATATCATGATGCTTCTTTCATTCAGTATTTTATTCAATCTTTTAGGATCCATAGGCACATTGAGGGAAGATGCCCTTTCCATTAGTGCACTAAGGTGGAAGCACGTGAAGAAAAGAAATGAAATGAATGAATGAAAAAGAGGTGGAATGATAAAGGGAAAGTGAATACAGTTCAGTGAGAAATGTTGAGACTCAAACCATGACGGGGTTTAGAAAAAGGTCAAAATGGCCTGCTTCATAAAGGCCTGAAAGCTGAAAAGCATAATTAGGAGTAAATGGACACCAGGATTGAATAGAGACAGATCCCGTCCCCATTCATCTCTACCTAGTCACGGCCGTTTGACAGGCACCTGCTAGTGTCTGCTGTGAGTGCGCCTTCACTCGGGAGATGCTGTCCAGGTGCTGCCGGCTGAAGGAAAACAGGCACAGGATTTGTTTCCGTCAGCAGGCTCATCTAAAGGACGCAGATGCGACCTCCCGCCTCATTTTGTGTCCAGTAATTTGCACACTAATGGCGTGCCTGCGTGATCAGTCTCATGGAGAGTGCGGCTGGGTAGGGAGGATGCCGTGCACACAGAGCTGCTGAGTGACTTTGAGCCATGGGGGGCTTTTAAGAGACAGCCAGGGATCATGTTTGGATTAATCAGCAAGCTGTTTGCTTTGAAATATTTATGCCACCTCTGGGAATTGTTTATCACATCACCTGTTTGTGTGTGTGTTTTTGTTTGTGGGCGTGAGATTATCTGCAGAAGTACAAAAGCATAACTCTTTGACTGTCTGAGTGTGTGTGTGTGTGTGTGTGTGTGTGTGTGTGTGTGTGTGCAGATGGCTGAGACTTCATGACTCATGAGTTTATCCACAGAGGAAAAAAAACATCAGGCCAAACTCAGCCATCTGCACACAAAGCCCTGCACATCTACATGCACAAAGTCAAAAGATGGGCAGTGGGGGGTCGCCTGCCTTGCCTTGCACTCCACCTGCCATGTGCCCTGAGCTCGGGCTGCCGCTGGGCTGTTGGCTCTGCCCTCCCTCAACATCTGTAGGCCGCAGCCAGAGCCATTGGCTAGTGCCATCACTAGACTCACATCAAAGGCCCCCTCCCCTCCTCTCCACACCCACATCGATTGGCACTCCGCAAAAGTTCCAGCTCCACGAGAGTGAGCGCATGCCTCCCCCTCCTTCTGTCATGGCCCTGGCCTGTGCTTTGATGTATGAAGGGTAATGGAAGGGCTGCCTGCCTGGTGTTCAGCTGGAGTAACACCCTGCTCTCCACCTGACCCCAATCTGACCACTGAGCTGTGCTAATTATTCAGCACACACATCCTAATTGGCGGGTAATCGCTGTGAGAATCACTTAGAGGCTTATGAGTTGGTGAACAGAGGCAAAAGGGTGAAGTATTCGTATTGACAGTTTTTTGTGGGGCGGGGGGGGGGTGATATTTTAGCCTGGAAAAATCCAAACTCATTCACGAAGTGTATAGAGTCTGGTGACTCTTGATTGGGAAATGTTTGCAACTCTTGCTTTGCGACGGGCACTCTCTGATCAGAGATTCCTTACGTTACTTCCTACTTCTGAAACTGACAAACAGCATCGACAGTCAGGAAACAATGTATGTGGGTCTACCTTTGCTGTAAATACATTTTAAAATTTTTCCGTTTGCAGGTGTTGCTGCTTCTGTTTATCACAATAAGTTTCGGTTTCGTCTTCCCCTCTTGTTGCTGATTGGCCTGATATTTTTCTTGTCTGAGGGAAACGGTTATGAACTATGGTGTTCCAGACTAGGATTGTTTCTCAAAGTCAAGGATGGATCCTTTAAAGAGGCTCTTTCAAGGATGTTACGTCATCGAATCTCGCCAAGCACTGTTCCAATGTCAAAGGTGCTTTAAAATTCTATCAAGTACTGAGTCCTTCGTTCTGAGATTTTCGAGGATGCATGCTTGTATCCTCTGCGTGCTTGGAACACCCACAATCTTCTGTGCACACATGATTTTTAATAATGCACCTGCAGCTTCCTGCACACTCGCTAGTCTGTTCCATTGTGTGTTTTCCGTATGCTAAGAATAAGCCTTGCCTTGTCTTTGAAGGATTCGACTCGGCAGGACTCGTTCTACCATAGACAAATCCTTGACTTTGTAGATTTCCCTGAAAGAAGATCTAGGTGAGCGGGGCCAGGCTAGTGATATGTCACATTATAGGAGAATTCCAGTGTGATATTGACCTAATAAAAAAAATTCAGTGGAAATGCATGGATTCCAGTTGCTTCCAGTAGCAGCAACTGAAATCCATGCATTTCCACGGAATTATTTTTGGAATCTGATCCCTTATCATACCTGTTCATTCGTACTCGTCGCTCGACTTGACTAAATTCAAGATGGCGGCGAACGGTAAACTTCCTGAAAGTACTGTCTGTATAAATCGTCTTGTAAATAAACTACCAGTGCTTTTTCAAAGTTCTCAATGTCTCGTTTTAAATGTCAAGGCCCTCGGAAGTCTGCCAATGAAGAATGGAGCTACTTTGAGCCTCGTAAATGGTGTAAAACAGTGATTTATTTGCATGGCTAGGCTGATGCCCGAGGCATCCCCATCAAAAAACTGTTGGTAGCATCGGCTAACTAGCGCCAGATTTCTGAGTGCAGGGGACAAGTCGAGATGAGCTATGAGACATACGTTCACACTAGGTATCATGTTTCAACACACTTTAGGTCAATATCACACCGGAATTCTCCTTTAAATACCAATTAGATGTGTCCTAAAACAATATTGTGTTTTTCTGAGAATTTGTCAAACGGTTTTCTGTCAATAAAAGTGTAAGCACTTTGAAAGTGATGGTGTGCTGTAACAATTCAATGTATTACAACAAATTATAAAGTTCCCGACGTTTGTACTATTAATTCAGTTATTTATTCGCTAGATAGCGTGAAAAAGAGAAAAGAAGAAAGAAGCAAAAAAGGGCCTTCCTATAGAGCAGTGGCTACATAGTCTGTAGACTGCATGGACAATATTTTATGTCGTAGTTGTCAAGACCATACTTAAAGGTCCGAGATCTGTAGCCTACACAAAAACAATTGCTACCAACAAGTGTTGGCAACTAGCCTAGAAATCTAGACGCGCCCCTAGCAGCAGCAAATTAGATTTGCCAGGGCTAGTCTAGCAACTCTCCGTTGGCTTGTGAGCTTCAGAAATCGAAACTCAATCAGGCCAATGAAATCGTGTATAGAGTCGTTAGGTGGGCTTAACATAATGATTGATGGCAGAGTTGCAACGGTTTGGCTTGAATTCCCTGCTACTTGAAAACAAATAAGATGGATGTTGCTGTTGGCGAACAGTGTGACACGAGTTAAGCTTTTATTAAGTACTAGTCAACTAGCCAACTAGCTCCGCTGGTGGGAAACGCATGGGACTCATAGCGCTGTTCTATTGCGTGCAGAGGGAATTTGAAAGACAACTGATTATCCCGCCCCTCGTACTGAGCACTGCGAACGGTGAGTGCCCAGACCCTACATTTTAATGTAATCTGGCTCGTCAGGCTAGTTGGCAACCACTCAAAGGCAAAATAAAGTGTTCTAACCAATAACTGACGAGATGCGCGTTTAGGAGAGTTTCAATTGCACGGGAGGAAGGGGGAAGCTAGCTCTCTGTTTTGTTTGAACATCAACAGAAGTAACGTTACCCCGCCATCGCTGATACAACCTTTAATGTTAAGCTAGCTACAGCACACTTTAGGTAGATGTGCCTAACATGTTTAAAAACACCAAAATACCCATTTGTTTTTCTGCGAGCCAATGAACTGGCCTGACGACGTGCTGTGTCCTGAATGATTGATGTGGACAAAATGGAATGTGTCTATCTCCTGGGGCCTATTGCACAAAAGCAGAATTAAGACATCCGGGATAAGTTACTGAGCTGCGCTCAATGAATCCAAAACAAGAGCGTACAGGCTTAATTGGGTGCACAACGAGCAAGCAAGGATGAGCAGATACGGATTCATCAAACCAGGTGAAACCTATCCTGGATAAGTGCGCGCTCACGGCTCCCTCAAATAGACCCCGCCACTGATCACAGATTCACCATGGCAACTAGAGCAGCTTCATTGCTTCTTCTACGGTGTGAAGTAGGTAGCGATAGCCTTTTCACAACAGCAACAAACAGCAACACCACTGTTTAGGAGAATATTGCAACTAGTGCCGCGACCATCACGCGCAAAATAGTTAGGCACTCCCGTGACGTCACATTATCGCATGACAGGTCGGGAATGGCGAGTATGTAAAAGTTAATTAATGATCACAAATGTTTAAATAATGACAGTGGGTCTAGGTATTTGTGATAACAATGTGTAGTGGGCAGTGGAATAACTATTGGTTTCCGTTTGTGGTGACTGCTGACCAGTGGCGCAAAAAGTGGGTATGCGCTATATGCAGCGTATAGGGGCGCAGCACCATGGGGGCCCAAAACAATGGTTAAAAAAAATTATATATATATTATTTTTATTTTCTATATGTAGCTACCTGCTGTGCGTTTCTAAATCATTTCAACATTTCCTCAATGTTATATAACATTTTAGAGGACTAACAGGCTAGAGTAGGCGTCCTATCTCATAAGATTCCATCATAGAATGTTGACATAGAAGAGGGAGTGGGGGGCGCCGTGAGCGCTGAGCGAGCAGGTAGGCCTACGAGTAGTGAGTTGCCGTCTATGGAAAAAGATGGATACAGCAAAAAAAGCTGTTGACGACTAAAAATAGAAAAAGAAAGAGGGAAACGGAGATGGCACGTCAAGCGACAGCAGGTAAATAAGTGGACGGTGAAAGGCAACAGGTAGGATTTAAAGTGATGATGTCTGTGCTTGGAGGCTTGCAAATATTCACCTTAACAGACTAACTAGCGTTTGTTAAACATATGCCGATTGAAACATAGCCTATTTCATTCAGATAGCTAGGTGGCTACCATGCTCATCCTGCACTTTTAATGGCAAACTGCAAACAGAAATGTCACGCTAGCAACAACTCATTACATGTTTCCATATCCTAACAATGAAGGCTCCTTGTAATAACTTAAAATTGTGTTGTCAATGTGGCGCATACAAACAAGGCTAGAGTAGGCCTATCAGCCTTATCCTTTGTGAGCAATAGCTGGCAAAAATACGTTATGAGAACCGTTTAGACTCTCTTAAAGTGACAATGCACCATTTATCAATACTTCATCAAGTTAAACATCAAATTGGCAGCATTTCTTTAAAATATATATATATATTTATACACACTAATGCACAGTAATAGTGTTACTGGCCTTTTGTTTTGCTTTAGTTGTCTGTGTTTTTTTTATTTTTTATTTTTTATTTTTTGGGCCAAAATTGTTGTTGTACCCCTCAAAAAATGTGTAGCTGCGCCCCTGCTGCTGACTGAGATAAGGGATGAGATTAAATAGATCCTGGAATTTAGCCTGGTCTGGAGCAGCTAGCTCCACAGAATAAATCGCCATGGTAACTAGTAACTAACCATATCCTGCTGCCCCCTATCCCGCTTTTGTGCAACTGGATCACGGATAAATTGAGCCAGGATAACCAATTAATCCCTTATCCTAGTTTTGTGCAATAGGCCCCTGCATGCCTGACTCCAGGCTATAGCTCCAAGTATCGGCTATAGACAGAATACAAAACCAGTATCAATGTTTGCTCCATATGTGAGGTTTTTGCAGGTTCATTTCTTCAACAAAGGAACATTGTGATTGCCAAAGTGTGTGCACAAACAATGCTGGTCTTTTTTGTCGTGGTGAGAAAGCTGCGACTGTCTTTTCATCTGTGCAAAAACCAATCACAGACGGCATCATGCAGTACTGCTTGCGCAACTCTGTCTGAACACGCTGCTAAAGAAAGCAATGATCTTGTATCAGCTTCACTGTGTACAGACAGGCTGTCCCTCTGAGGGTCTGCACTCTCAGCTCCTCCATCACCATCCTGTTCTATTATCACCCAACACGCCTGCAAGTGTGCGGCCGTAGCACTGCCTACTATAGGCTACTCAACAACGACAGAGAACATTTCCCTTGTGTGAATTCACACCAAGTTGGCCTACTATAACTTCCCAACTCTCCAACGGCATGATAGTAGGTTATTTAAAAACATTATCAAAACCAGCTTGATGCAGAACTATACGCACGCACACCTTTTGTTTGAGCAGGAGAGAGAATGACAGCGCACGCATGCAGCGTTACACACAATGCTAAGCTAATTCACTAACTAAAGACTTCAAGGACATCATGGATATAAAACATTTGTTGTTAACAACAAAAACAGAAAGGATGGAGGCAGCAAAGCTAGCGAGTACTTTCAGATGGGCAAGAACGAGGTAGGCAAAATTGGTGTGTTTGTCAAAACGTTAGCATTACAACTGATGGATGTGAGTAGCCTACCAAAACACTAATTTCTGCAGTCGCCCCTGTTATCACCAACCCAGACCAGACAATACAGTATTACAGCAATACAGCCAGACCAGCATAAACTCACTAGAAGCAGTCATGTTAAATTTGGCCTCTTACAGAGGGAATGCATGTGCAAGCATAAACTATGCACCTCTTCATAATTGCACTTTTAAGTGCATATATGTCCCTCTAGGATTCAATCATTTGCAGTATGGAAACTAATAACACATAGGCTTACTATAGTCAGTATTAAACTGAAGAGGTGATGTGCATTGTGTGTTAACTTTGATAAGAATGCATTGAGGCGCATTAACATAGAACTTGTTGCATGTCAATTATCTAATACTCAAATTGGGACACTGAAGATGGGCTACAGTTTGTCAACTTTTATTTCCAGGCCTGTAATACCTTTTCGGGACTTTTAATACAATTTTGGATATATTTCAGCCCCTGAGTACAGTCTCTGATTTTTCCCACTTGACTGAACATTTGGAGCCTTTGGAGCTATGCCCCGGGCGAAACATCTAACGATTAGACAAAAGGCAGAGACGCCACTTCTACCTACGTGAATGATCTAATACCTCCCTGGATGGCCATCCACTTTAACCTTGTGATACTCAATTAACTCCAGCATATGATAACATCATTTAGATATTTACCTAATGTTTTATTGAAGGATTATAATAGAATAACATCTCATACTCAAATGGACTTTGTTAAACTTGCATTAATACTGTACTTGGGTAATGACCTTTATAATTTTGGTGTAAGAATCATTTTAAGATAACAAAAAAAAAGGGAATTACAGTGCTCCAGTTCCAGAATAAAAAATAGTAAGATAACATTTCATGAGCATATTTGCCAATTAGTGTTTCAAATAGTGTTTCAATGAATCAAAGTCCAGTGGACTTTTCCGCCCCCTTCCACGCCCTTTGTACCTGTGGCTACTGTGCCTGCATCTCACCTTTCCATTCACAGAGCAAATGCCCATAGCGTTACGAGCAGCCGTTAGAAACGAGCAGCCAACACGTCATTTGGCATCAAACAGCAGCAGCACGCCACATACGCAGCATGGCTACAGGTTGTGATTGGAAACTTCTTCCAGTGTGATGGAGGGGGAGATTGTCCTCTGTGCAGTCTGATCAATTGATGGAGGGGGAGATTGTCCTCTGTGCAGTCTGGTCTCCATCAGCTGTTAACACCAGGGGACTGGCGGCCTCTGCAACAACAGTTCCTGCAATTTACCAACTTTAGATAGAGTTTCAGTATACTTTATTTCAGTTACACGTGCGTACTACCCCAAACCCCCTAACAGACAGACACACACACACACAGAGAGAGAGAGAGAGAGAGAGAGAGAGAGAGAGAGACATACACACAGAGAGAGATACACACACAGAGAGACACACACACTCACTCACATCCAGCTGAAGAGGGATTCACTAAGAAAATAGACTACAAATTGAAATGCAAATACTGATAACTGCTTAAGCATAATATAGCAATATCGTTTTATGTTACAAGGACACCATTTGTTCTCTGACAACAATACTTGTCTGTTCAGGGCTCCGAGGAGCGTCTAATGAACATGGTCCATTCCTCATTCACTTGCCCTCAGGAGACTTCCACATGGCATCTACTGTGTGTGCCCATTGTTGTATCTGGACACTAATTAGAGCATGTTCTGGAAATACCATTGATATTATCACCTCCATGGCCCCATTTTACTTGGAGTTATTATCAGGTCATCATTATCTGCCCATTATCGTCTGACAGTGTGATTTGGAGATGCATTTTTATATCAGTAGAGTGGTGCAGACAGCCGCCTAATAGCACCTCTGAATTCTTGTGGTTGACTGCTACCATCAGCAAATAACCTTGTTGCAGAATGGGAAGACACTGCTTCAAAACCCTTTGGTTATATACTAACATTAAAATGGAAATGTTTTTTTTTTCATGGGGCAATGAAACATTGCTCACTATGTAGGTAGCCATACATTTTTAATTATGGTCCCTTCGCAGTTTAACAAAAGACCTCAAGAGGATCCTAAAAAGTTGTGGCTTCACTCAATAAAAGTCAGGAGTGAGTCATAAGAAAACAATCATTGTCTGTTAAGGTTTGTTGTTTTTCTGTCTGACTCCTTTTCTGTTTCCTGCGCTGAATGGCGTCACACTGGATTACTGCCACCCTTTATTTGCCATTCATACAAGGAGTTGCATACGATAGACACTGACTCACTAGCGTCTTTATTTCAGCCAATCCCTCCTGATTGCCTTGGAACAGGGTCAAGGTAAGGTAAGGAGAAAACTGTGGTGTAATGCTACATAGTGCAGAGCAATAAAGACAGAAGCCAAGGGATGTTCCTGTGACAGGAAGGCTACAGATGTCCTTAATATCCAAATCAGACACTGCAGCCCAGGCATCCATCATCTGGCTGTGAGGGGAAGAAAAGTGAACAGATGTACATATCTGTGAGGGGAAAATATAATTTAGAGAATGAAAGATCAGTGCCTCACATCAAGAAGATGGAAAGCAGTAAAATAAAAACATAGATATCTCTCTCCTCCTAGTCAGGAGCAAAAGAGACAGAAAGAGAGAGAGAGACAGACACAGACAGAGAAAAAGAGAGTGAGAAGGCGTACCAGTCAAAGAGACTCTGTACTTCTTTGACATGAACAGAAGTTTTGGTTTCTCTTTCTTCTCCCATAGTCTCTCTAAAGATGTGAAACCTGCCAAATTATGTGATTACCAGGTAAACATGTGGGTTTGATAAAAACATGCAAGGTTAAAAATGTGGACATTTGAATTTGAGTCTTTCATCCGTTCACTTCTTGAATGCATTAAAATGGTAATGCTACTCTCAAGACCCCCCAATAATTACACTTACACCTGACATTTTTTCTCAGTGGCCAGAAAGCGTTTCATCTCAGGTGACTAGTGGGCCTCTAGTTGGAACGTTGGGATGCTGATGCTGTCAGTGGTCCCTGTGTGGGCACTTCCCAAACCTTTGTCTCACGAGACATTGGCCACAATCTCCTTACTACTCATTCCCCATCAGAAAACCTGTTCATGCCGGAGGACAAAGTCCCTAAAGCATGCTTATTTTCTCAAGCCTCTGTTTGTTGTGTAGCAACAAAAACGTGAGCTTTTCTCTGTAAATGAGTAGTAATTGTTACCTGAACACATGAACACAGATACACACTTGAGAGTATGTTGGGCCTTTTATGGGCTTTAATCTGGTCCACACACAGCAGTGTAATGATGGGATTTGCCAAGTTGCCCCTTGGCACAAATTACATGCTGGCGTGCTGGTAAACATCTTTTGATGCACATACATGGCTTTGAATGCATGGTGATTGGTCACATCTCAAAGGCAGAGGCTGTAAGTAATTGCTTTATTAATTTATAGAGTTTGTGCTGAACATATTAAATTCCCTTTAATGAAAGTCAATGCTTCTGTCAACAAAGCCTTGAAAAAAGGGAAACGTTTTAACACCTATTTTACACTCGATCACAGAGTCTCTGGTTCCACATCTCTTTGGACTGAAGAGCTGTAATGAATCAATGCTTGCTTAGTTGTTTGTGTGTGTGTGTGTGTGTCTACTTCTGTTGGCGAAAGATTTCTTATATGGATTGTTTCACATAATTGTTGTACGCATGAGTTTCAACTCCAACACCTCCTCAAGAAAGACTAGGCGTGTCACATGATATCAGAGCTGGTTTGTAGGTGAGCAGTTGGTGATACCTCCCCATCAACAGTGTCAGTGAGTGAGTGAGCCCCAGCGCAACAGGACATCACTCAAGGTGACCTCCCCTGTGCCCACAGCAAAAGCTCAGCTCAGATACACTATCAAGCACCAATGCACTGCAAGCCAGTTTCATTCAGAGCCAGACTGCAAGCCTTACAAACTTAAAATACTACTATGTAACTACAAACTATGTCTTTACAGCCCAAGAAAGCCACAGATGAAGTTGAGGGAATTTTTTCATTCAAAACGTTCTGAGTAATAGATATTCATCACCTCTACAAATGACTCTACAGACTTTTCCAGCACAGCACCTTTTCCTCCCTCCTTTATGGCAGTAAGACATGTTGGACTGAAGCGTCCCCATGGTCACGATGCTAAAGAAGCCCGTGCTTATCTATGATGTGTTCACAACAGCTCTTTTTCTGGACGCCATCAGCGGTCTCTCTAAAGGTCATGTGTCCTTGAGACTCACAGCAGCATATGTGCTGACGCAAACCTTGCGTAATGGTTGAACTTGAAATGCTTGAAGTGCTCCTTTTAACTTGTGGGTATTTGTGAACAATCATCTCTGCTATATGAAAGCTGCCGTCATTCATGACTATTTTCCACAACGCTATGGTTGAAGACATATTCATCAGGGCCAAACAACAGGTTATGCATAATTTGCATAAATATTCATCATTGGCACCGTTTAATGTCTTTGCTTTGCAAACTGCTCATCTTAATAAGACACTGATGGAAAACTATGCACACTAGATAAGGAGAAGTACATATTTGAAACGATCTTTCATGGAGACAGCTCCAATCATTCAGATCTCCAGATATGCAAGCCTGTCACATTCACCTTTAGGATCTTTTTAACTGCGACTCAGTTAAAATTGGTGTTCTAAATGATCACAATGCCACATGATCACTGATACTCATCTCCCATAATTGATCTCATTCAAATAATTATTCTGATCTGTTTAACCTGATTATTACCACAGTGATTCCATCATTAAGTCACTTGCCTTTGTGCAATTTTGATACACTAAACCATGCCCAATTGGAAAGCAGGAGGGGATTTGTGGGTGTGAAATCCTGTAGAACAATAATGCATAGAGTAGAGCGATGTTCTGGAGAGAGTCTGTGGATGGGGAGCTGAATCTCCCTGACAGACACGCAGCTCGGTTGGCATATGTTTGTTTGATCGTAGTGTTTAGTGTTTGTAATGTCAACTAAAAGAGCGGAGAGATCGAGTCAGTAGCATCCATGCAACTGCTCTCTTTGCCACACTGTGGTGAATCCTTCACATAAAATGTTAATATTTCTTACGTTATCTGATCATCACCCTCACAGAAGGCCACCAGAGCTTCAAAGTCATGGGAATAGGAGATGGGAAAACCCTTCTTTTGACTCAAAAAATTAAAAAGGAAGTAAAAAAAATGTAAGTAGATAATATTATAGACTCTGCATTTCCATAGCATAATCATATGACACAGTTATTACACTCCAATTTTAAAATAGCCCACTGAGCCATCTCACCATCTATGTCTTTATCACTCTTGTTCTTTTGGTTTCTTTTGTCATTGAAAATAATAGCAGTGAGGGGAAAGAGAAAATAATGATGTGCAAGGCTTCAGTCAAGTCATTCTGCTTTGGTTACCTATTCATTTGTATTCCTACACACTGACAGGAAGTGCTTTCTGCTTCCAGATAAGGACACTAATGAGATTTTTAGGGGGAAAATAGACCAGAGTGGAAATCTGAACAATACTTGGGCAACAAGAAAAGGATAATAACTATATTATTACTTGCAACCATATAATTTGATCTCCGCCTGCATAAATCTGTGAAACATAATGCATGATTAATGAATGTTTCATCAGGGTTTGTGGGTGATTTTATCATGTTTCACTGTAACAGTTTACTTGCTGGAGTCTCATTTCACTCTTTAAGCTCCAGGGGCCTCATTTATAAAGCGTTCTTACGCACAGATTTGATGTTAGACCGTGCGTACGCTCAAATCCATGCCAACGCTCAGATTTATAAAAATCGTCTTTGACGTGGAAAAGTGCTTATCTCCACGTCAGGTTCAAACTTGACGTACGACCATTTCCTTGTGGTAATACCGGGTTACTGCAAGTAATCTGAGGTCTAAATGCGATCAAAATTCCAAGACCAACGATCTCATGTCTTTCTTTGCCATATGCATGATCAATATCAGAAGATTTTTAAAGACGTTTTTGGACGCAGCTTAATGTTTCATGGTTTAGCATCAAACTGCTAATGAGAAATAGCCCACTTAAGAAAGTGAAAAAACGGATAGCTTACTGCTTACTTATTTCATAATATCTAAAAAAACCACCAAGACCTAGAATGATTGAAACATTCTTACAGGTGATCTAGTATATTTAGTGTTCTCACCAATCTAATATTGACCATAAAATGTCCAATTGACCTCGTTTAGGAGAGGAAAAGTACATTTGTGCCAGGGATGTAGTGGTAAAATAAGAGGTGGGTGAACTATGAATTCTGCAATCTCGGTGAGGTGGACTGCTCCATGCGATATCGGATTTTTTAAAAAGGCATTCAGAACATGTTTGATAATGGTGGAGGTTATTGTACAGTATTGGGAATATAAGATAGTATTGGACAATACAGTTTTGAATGTTAAAAGTGAATAAACTCTTTTGAGAGGTGGATAAACTCTAATAAGAGGTGGGTGAGCCTAAACTCTATTTCTGGATAAACTGCGTTTACTCGCGTTTAGCCTCCACTACATCCTAATTTGCGCTCATAGGCCTATTCCTAGCTTCGTAACAGAAAGGTAATATTTGAATGTAAGCTATACAATGTAGGCTATAGATATTCTATATCATATATAGCCTACACAACCAAGGGACGGAAGTTATCTTCTGAAAGCAAGGCATCTTCATATTTAGTGTTGCTTCGGAGTTGCGTAAAGAGGTGCAGAGCGCGCACCTGTTTGCTTTTTTTAGGCTTACCTTTATATTTTATCCTACATTATTCAACTCACGTATTGTCATCTGATCTTGGGCACTGCCAGTCAAAAAAAGCAAACAGGTGCGCGCTCTGCACCTCTTTACGAAACTCCGACGCAACACTAAATATGATGCCCTGCTTTCAGAGGATAACTTCCGTCCCTTGGTTGTGTAGGCTATATATGATATAAAATATCTATAGCCTACATTGTATAGCTTACAGTCAAATATTACCTTTCTGTTACGAAGCTGGGAATAGGCCTATGAGCGCAAATTAGGATGTAGTGGATGCTAAACGCGAGTAAACACAGTTTGTCCACCTCTGAAATTACAGAAATAGAGTTTAGGCCTACCCACCTCTTATTAGAGTTTATCCACATCTCAAAAATAAAATATCTATAGCCTACATTGTATAGCTTACAGTCAAATATTACCTTATGTTACGAAGCTGGGAATAGGCCTATGAGTGCAAATTAGGATGTAGTGGAGGCTAAACGCAGTTTATCCACCTCTGAAATTTCAGAAATAGAGTTTAGGCCTACCCACCTCTTATTAGAGTTTATCCACCTCTCAAAAAAGTGTATTCACTTTTAACATTCAAAACTGTATTAAAATCAAACTGTTCGAATGCCTTTTTGAATGCCTTCCTCTCCTAAACGAGGGCAATTGGACATTTGATGGTCAATATTAGATTGGTGAGAACACTAAATATACTAGATCACCTGTAAGAATGTTTCAATTATTCTATCGTAGGTCTTGGTGGTTTTTTTTTAGATATTGTGAAATAAGTAAGCTATACGTCTTTTCACTTTCTTAAGTGGGCTATAGTTCTCATTAGCAGTTTTATGCCAAACCATGAAACATTAAGCTGCGTCCAAAAACGTCTTTAAAAATCTTCTGATATTGATCATGCATATGGCAAAGAAAGACATGATATCGTTGGTCTTGGAATTTTGAAAATGCATCGCACTTAGACCTCAGATTACTTGCAGTACCCCGGCATTACCACAAGGCAATGGTCGTATGTCAAGTTTGAACCTGACGTGGAGATAAGCACTCTTCCACGTCAAAGACGGTTTTTATAAATCTGAGCATTGGCATGGAGTTGAGCGTACGCACGGTCTAAGATCAAATCTGTGCGTAAGAACGCTTTATAAATGAGGCCCCTGGCCTTGGTGTGGTGGAAATCCCCCTCTGGTGAAGATCCACAGTCACCACATATAGCTCTGTCATTGTCTGTGGCCAAAGGGGCCCAGAAATTGTTAAGTTGAATGTTTCTCTGTCAATACCCACGAGTGCTGCCCGCCACCTCCTGCTGCTTTTGTCTGATTTAGAAAGTTCATCATCAGGTCAACTCGATTTGACTCAACAAACTGGGTGCTGTCACCTGTGAAATTACCTTCAGTGCCACTACTGCTTTCCACTCCACATAAACCCTCATCAACTGCAGGCGCACAAATTACTCATGACACAATTTGCAACATTAATACGTTTAAAATCACAGAAATCCTCCAAAAGTAGAGGAAAAAATAATGTTCATCCGATCTTCCCCATGTAGAAGTGTTCTTTCAGTGTTCTTTTTATCGAGGCACCTGTTTTGATGTAATATTTGCCCCAATCTCATGTTTGCAAGCCACATGCTGCATGTTTAAATGGGTGTGAGACACAGCTTTGTATTCAATTACGCCAAAAATGAGATACTTCTCACACTGTGTGGCTTCTCCCAAAGGTCTACAACACAAATATTGTTGCCCTCAAAAAGCAAGTTGAAAGGCATCTGCTTGATTAATCCCCAGTGACGATGTTTGCTAATTTGTTGCAACTCTTTGAAGCCTGCATCATTTGGCATAAAAGTGTTTCTGCTCAGAAGAAAATACCTCTGTACAAAATGGCAGATCAGAATAATGGACTAATTACTAATTTGGTCTGCACTGTTTTCAGTAAAATGGATCCAGGTGGTACATTTGCCATTTAAGAAGCTTTATCCAGTCAATAGCGAATTGTTGCTTCCTAGCACATTGAATCTTTTAAATGGTTATAATCTCTTCAACTGATTGATGACATCTGTGTAGACAGAATGACCCAGACGGTCCTTTAGAGCTCCTCTTTTATTCCTCCTGTACTCCCATGAATAAATATGCAGGGAAATGCTCCAGAGACCTCATTGAGCAGAGAGAGGGACAACAAAATTGGATTATGGTCAAATAAGCAACAGGAGATGTCCTCATCATCTCTTTCTGACATCTGAGAATTACAGCTTTTAGTTGTACGGCAGTTGCAATTCTGCACACGCACATTTATTTCATACAGCTATCAGTCACTTTGTCATTGCAGTCAGTATCCATGCAATCATCTCAAAGATGCTGCTTAAGATGGCTGGACAAAATACCAGCTTCTTATCCCCTTCATTTCAAAATCTCTAGGAAACATCCTGTGACTCGCGCACGCACTTATGATCATTCACATATGCGCACACAAACACACACACATGCACACACACACACATGCGTGCACACACACACACACACACACACACACACACACACACACACACACACACACACACACACACACACACTCACACAAACACACACACACACACACACACACATCCACACATGCACGCAAGCATGCGCGCGCACACACACACACAGTTCTCTCTAAGGACGAATTGCATGTAAAATCATTTAACACTTGCTAAACAAGAACACCCAGCCTAATTAAATGAGAACACCCATTAGCTGATAACACTGCAATACACTACCAAGCACATTCCTCGAATTTCTGCTGGCTAAAGGATCTCAGAGCAACAGAATTCAGTGCCTTACAAACATTCTTATGTCTGCTCAAATTTGTGCCAATTCACATTGTTTCCATGAAAGTCCCTACGCAATATTTTACAAAACAATGCGCTTTATTCTGTGGCATGTGCTGTGAACAAAGCTCTACATTGAGATGTTTCCGTGGAAAGTGAATAATAAACTATAACCTCAGTCTTCCCTGGGTCAGGTTGCTCACTTCAGCATAGGCAGAGTCTACACTTGTCTCTTAATTGTTCAGCAAATATGTGGCATACATGCATCCCAGTTTCAATGTAATGTTGAGGCAAATGTAGAACACGTTTAGCACTGTCATCATCAGTCACTATAGTTTGCACAGTTCATATATTTTTTGTGAGTGTTTTATCATTGTCATGGTTTAGCGCAGACTATTCCTCCAGCTAAAGAAGACCATTTGAGTGCACTGCACAGCTTGCACAGACTGCATTGTGAGGAAGTGCTTCTTTTGTGAAGCTCCTAGATGAGCCAAGGTTGCAACACCCCAACTCTGCTTTTTCATTCGGGTGCTTACTCGTGAATGGCTTTGAAAGGCTTCTGTGTGTCTCCATAGTAACTCCACTGCATAGCCCTGTAAATGTTCCTTTTCATGAATCAGTAGAGATTTTTATGAATTTGGCCACACTGAACAACAGTGAGATGGCCAAACGTGTGCAGACAAGATTTGTGCTGTGTTTATTTGCTAATTAGTTGAGCATAAAGGTCAATAAGGCATCATTCATATGATATCAAATAGTTCATTCTTTAAGTTTCGTAGCTGCCAAGCACTTTATATAGCTCCCTGAGGTATATCTACGTGGGAGTTTCTGTTTGATCGCTTTTCCTGTTTCAATTTATTCTCAGTCTTCCAGCAATACTCTGAAATGAATGTTGCCTAGTGTTGTGGAGTTATAATGTGCAGCCAAAATTGATAGAAAAACCTTTTCCTTTGAGGATATAGTTTATTACAAACCTTTTTGTGTCACTGACTGCATTCTTTCACTCTGTCAGTAAACAAAAAGAATTAATTTTCTCCCACATGCCAACTGCTCTGTGCTGCAGACAGACTATGGAAGCCCCCACTCATCTATAATTTAAACAGGCCAGAAGTCTGTGTCTTCATGGAGCAGCCAGACACATATACAGCTTTGTCTAGCTTGTGACTATTTCCAGGCTGTTTAAAGAACAAGAACTCGGGTTGCATCTCTTTTAATGACAATGTAGTGAAGACAGCAGACCAGGATCAGCACCATGGAGAGCAACTGCAGGACAGATTACAACAAGCAAGATGGTAAACAACACGAAGGAAGGATGGTCCTACAATGGCTGAGTACCAATGAGAAGTGAGCGTCAGCAGCAGCAGACATCCACATCTTCCTGTCTCAGGAGGAGAAACAGATGAAGGAGGAAGACGTTATGAAAGGCAGAGGAATTTCTCTCTCACAAATGTAGGGAAAATATATTAGATAATGGCCAACACTGATGTAGTTACTCAAACCACCACTAAGTTAAATTCAACAAAAGGTCTCTGTTTCATAACAGTTCGACTTTTTTACTATATATTTTTTTTTAACTGACAGGCAAAGATCTTAAACCTTCTTTCCACAAGTACTTGTAGACTCCATATCAACATGCATATTTGAAGTATGATATTGAAAAGCCACTGGAGTTATTGAAAATCCAGCTATTTGTTCTTTACACCCTCACACCGAGTATCTCAGGTTAATAAAGTGAAGGTACAGAGGCCACTCAGTAAATGTCATTGCACTCTAATGACTGTGGTCTGACGCTGAGCCTAGGTGATGGAGGACTGAGCAAGCGTCAGAGGATGTGATCAGGCCCAATGAGTCATCCATCTGTTGACTCAACTCTGAGAGAGAGAGAGAAAGAGTGTCTCATGTCTGGATCCGGTGCAACCAGAGAGGAAGGTCACTTATCCAAAGACAGACAGATGCTTCGTTTGGAAGGTCAAGTGCTCGTCATCACAAATTGGGATCAATTCCTTTGCGTTGCTATGCTGTTCACCAGACACATGTTGGAAAATGGCTTGTAATCCCATTTGTTTTTTCTTAATTTTCATAAGGTGTTTGTACAATTATGTTATCAAAAATATCCATATCTGTTGTGTGCAAATTATGCTTTATGTAATGGTTACATAAGTGCTGGATCATTCTTCAAGATGTACTTATAGTATGCAGTCATGTTGTAAGGGACAGCCCTCGTTTAATGGTGCAGCACAAATTCATCATACATGTTGTTCACAGTGGTTGTAGAATCCATTGGGTGACTTTCTTACTAGTTTTACTATATCATGCACTCCTTTGCTTTATACATGACTGACAAAACAGAACATCAAAGGCACAGAATCAAATGAAATCCTTGTGATTAATCATACATAATATATTCAACTTATGCATAATACACATGTTTACTCATTGATCTGTGCAGACTGCCATCAGTCCATGCATACTGAGAGTGTTCACAAGGCATCTCATCGCCAACACATTGGCGAGATTCCACACTTCCACTGGCATATTCAGCATCGGCCATAGAAAATACATGAGCACTATGGCAGATGTATCTAAATAAAGACACACAGGGGAGTGAATTTCAAAGACTGGGATTTGTAATGGCCACCAATCAGCCATGTCCTTACCAGGTATAGTGTTCAAAGCATGACGTTCTTATATGTAAAGAGTTTAGAAATCCACCAGCTGCATTTCTTAAAAAGGTCAGCAGAAACGCATTTACAGGAAAAGTGTTAGCAAAAAACTGTAACAATGTCAAATTAATCAGTGTCCACAAGCAGCACTCAAGCAGAGTGAATAGTTGAGTGGGGAGTGAGCAAGGGCACAGCCACAGGGAGAGGCAGAATAAGTCTAAACAGCGCAGCATAAACCATACTCCTCCACCAGGGTCACTGGAACATATTGGATCAGGAGCATGGCCACAATCACCCATCTTTCCCAGTCAGTGTGGCAGGGTGCTTGTTTGGTATAGGTATACAAGCACATGGGGTTTTCATTGGTTTGTTTTTTATTTTCACAGTCATCTTCTTTCAGAGGATTATGCTGGTGTTGAAAGGCATGACAAAAATACTTGAAAGACAAATTTCAGCGAGCTGTTAGACCTTCCTCAGCAGTCTATAGAGGTAGGGTAACGATTCAGAAAAGACACAGTGAAAGAAAGGAGATTTGAACACACTCGTTAGGCTGCCGCTGAGTTCTCAGTTGACAACATCATATCACAAAGCACAGAACAGACTCTCTTTTATGGAGAACTTTTAAAATGAACAAGTTTGTCTTTCTCTTTTGAAGTCAATAATATCTCTCATGGAAATAGTTGCAGCTAATCCTGCACAGGAGTCAGTAAGCTGAGTGAGGAGGAACCGGGAGAGACGCAGAGCAGAGCAGAGGAGAGCTCGCTGGTCTACTGGCTCTGCAGGCCGACACATCTCCACAGCTGGCTCAGAGCTGTCAGGACACCTCCATCACACCCCCACATCTGCGTGAGACAGACGATGACGCTTTGGGCCTGACCACGCAGGCAGTGTCATCGCTCTGAGAGCCCACATCACAGCCCCGGCCAATTAGAGAGGGCCTGTCTCCGGAGCGCTTAGTCATTCCTCAAACAGCTGTGCTTCCCCAGCTGTCAGACAGTGGCGTTGATGGCTGGACTCTGAATTCTCCTCTGAGGGATCCCGGTTCAGGGTCAGGCAGAAAATCTTACTGGTTGGTCAGGATTTGTGTGAGGCATTAACTTGGGGTCATTTATTCAATCGTTATGATGACTTTAGGACAAGGGAAAGAAGTGTGAAGGACAAAGGCATAATTCCATAATAGGTTCTCAAGTGACCTTAAGCAAAGAAAGCATAATATACACTACACATATAATTTCAATAGTAACCTACCCCCAAATAGACTCTGCATAGAGAAAATGTTACATTTACTTGAAGCCCCCAAGCCTCCCCAAGCCTCCCCAAGCCTCCCCCAAGCCATTACCCCAATCAGGCAATTTACTGTGCTGCTTGGAATTGGCAGTCCGCCCTCTCATATCTAAAGCTTTATAGTCCATACAGGGTAGCATAATAGGTCTCATTGATGTTAAATTCCAACCTATATTTCTTGCTGCAAAAACTAGCTGAGCTAATCTGTCTGGGAATGCGACCCTCCCTTTGAGAGAGATTTTGAATGTATACATCTGCACTGGGCATATCTGAGCACAGCATACACACAGACCTCAAATTGGGCTTTCCTGCATGCGGGAATGACCAGACAGGGCCCAATGACATGGTCCAGATAAAAGACTTTGAAGATCTCCACTGGGGGTTCTGTCTTTAGTCATAATCAGCCCAGGCTCCTTTACTCCAGCTCTGGACTGCATATCAGCAACACCACATAATTATGTCCGACAAAAGAATTCTTTCAAATTACGAGAGAAAAATGAATGCTCCTCTGTTTGTCTCAGTAATCTAAATGAGAAATGGGAACAATACCAGATGAATTGTTTCTGCCTTGTCATAGCTTGATTCACATTAAGTACTGTTTAGAAAGGAATCCTTACACACGCTTCTACTGTGCTTTCATACACAATTAATCACATATTTTTGCTTTAATAAGTAAAAATGATGTCTAACATTTACACTTGTTTATCTAGAGGATAATAACAATGACAATCATCATCATCTCCCACTCTGGAGAGATAGCAATGCCAGTATCATTCAATGAAGGAAGTGTTTTATAAAGGAATACTACAGAAAAATTAAGTCCTAGGCAGGGACAGTGGACGCAACCGGTTCCATCCTGAAGTCTTTGAAACTTGGTTCTATCTAGTGAACCAGCCTGCATTTCCACAAGTTTCGAATGGAACCAAAGATGTGTCATCAATTACTGACTTGAATTTGATGTGGGCAGCTAGGAGTAGTCAGTGAAGCTTCATGAGCAGCAGAGTAACGTGTTTTTGGGTGACCCTTTGAGACCCATCTCTTCCGAGGGTAACTCGCCTAACATGCACTTACCATGCACTTCCTTTTCAAAGTCAAAGTCAAAGTCAAAGTCAAAGTCAGCTTTATTGTCAATTTCTTCACATGTTCCAGACATACAAAGAGATCGAAATTACGTTTCTCACTATCCCACGGTGAAGACAAGACATATTTTACCAATTTTAAGTCCACAGACAAACATAACATTCAAGTAAACAAAAAAGTAAGTAAATAAGTAAATAAGAGGGCACATATAATAATGAAAAAATAAGAGCAGCAAAATTTTGTTGAAATTGTGCATAGACAGTCAATAAAAAAACTAGTGCAAAGTCAGGCCAATAAGAGGCTTGGGTAGTTCTGTTTGACCTGAGTAATAAAGAAAGTGGCATAGTGGTGCAAGTTATGTAAGAGCAGCAGAAGTGTTGTGTTTTCAGGACAACAACACCAAGTTGTAAAGTGTACAAGTGTGCAAGTGTTCAAGTGTGCAAGTGGAGTAGTGCAGGCGGCCATTGTGGGTCCAATGTCCAGGATGTTATGTAGCTGAGGGTGGAGGGGGGGAGGAGGGAGAGAGTTCAGCATCCTTACAGCTTGGTGTATGAAGCTGTTGGTGAGTCTGGTAGTCTTGGGGGCGCAGGCTTCTGTACCTCTTCCCAGAGGGCAGTAGATCAAACAGATTGTGAGCAGGGTGACTTGCATCACTCACAATTTTGGTCAGCCTTCTATGGGTGAGGTGGGTGGTGTAAATGTCCTTCAGGGGAGGGGGGAATGAAGCACCAATGATCCTTCCAGCTGTGTTCACTATGCGCTGCAGGGCTTTCCTGTTGTATTCAGTGCAGCTTCCGCCCCACACAGCTTATTGATACAGCTGGAGAGGATGCTCTCAATGGTGCCTCGGTAGAATGTGGTCATGATGGCTGGTGGAGCACTTGCTCGCCTGAGTTTCCACCCAGGAAGTACAGGCGGCGCTGAGCTCTCTTAAGCCAGTGATGCAGTGTTGGTGGTCCAGGAGAGGTCTTCACTGATGTGCACCCCAGGAATTTGGTGCTGCTCGCTCTCTCCACCACAGCACCGTCGATGGTCAGTGGCAGGTGTTGGGTGTGACCTCTCCGAAGTCAACAACAATCTCTTTGGTCTTGCTGGCGTTCAGCAGGAGGTTGTTGTCCCTGCACCACGTGGTCAGATGGTCGACCTCCAACCTGTATTGAGTCTCGTAAGCCCTTGGTGATGAGACCCACCAGAGTTGTGTCGTCAGCAAATTTCACTATGTGATTGTTGCTGTAGGTTGCAGTGCAGTCATGCGTCAGCAGGGTGAAGAGCAGCGGACTGAGCACGCAGCCTTGGGGGGCCCCTGTGCTCAGTGTGCCCCTTCCTTTTCAATGTTTGCAAGGTAAATATTGTTACAAGTTCCCCTTGCAATGTAGCTTGAATGTTAGTCCTGAATAAATATAATAATAATGTAATGTAATATAAATGCAATGTGTTAAACATATTTATGCTTCACTGGGTTTCCCATATTAAGCTCAACATGACCTTGACAAGTCCCAACAGCACACACCTGATGGCAAGCAGTTGGCATTCAGTACGTTGGCCATGCAGATGTGCCTCCCAAGCCAGGGCAGGCTTAAAATAGAGGTGCCCTGTGCAGCTGCAGGCCTACGCAGGATTATCATTCAACAAGAAACTGACCTCAGGTAAATGAGCGCTTTAACTTTGCTGCAACACAGTACAGAAAAGAGTCCTGACTGAGAATTGTTTCTGGTTATCATCAGTAATAGCAATAATGCTGCATAGCACTGCACAAGTGATGTTCTGAAGTTCGAATACTGATGTAACTGTTTATACAATGTAAAGATGAAAACTAGTTTAAACCATTTTTATGCTCAGACTATCCTTCCACCACATCTATGCCTACCTCTTCTCTGCTATTTGTGAAACCCACAAATAGTTGTTTTGTTCTTGCATTGACTGACATGATATGAATATGATAAGCCCTGCTTAAAAAAATAAAGCAGCCTGATTGAAAGGAGATTTCTCCTGCAGTATTCAAATGTCTTTTTCTTCTCTGCTCTCCATCCTCTAGGGTCCGGCTCAGCGTCTGAGGTGATTGTTTTCCTCTCCTCGCTAAGCCGTCCCTTTTGCATTATGGCTGTCACAGCTGGCATCGACGCATGATGCATGATCCTCAGAGGAAAGAAGATAACAATAATTGAAACTGGCCAAGAGCACTATCCTCTCCCGGCCTCTCCGGCTTCAGCATAGAGCTAGAGCACATTTGAATTAAGAGAATCCTCTGCAAGAGTGGCGCATTTACACACTGTTCATTAAAGACTCCTCGCTCACACCAGCAAACAGAACTGATGGAGAGCTAATGTGAAGCAGCTGAGCTCTGTCGAAATCCCCATTCTGCCTCA
This sequence comes from Alosa alosa, assembly GCF_017589495.1. Lineage (NCBI taxonomy): Eukaryota > Metazoa > Chordata > Actinopteri > Clupeiformes > Clupeidae > Alosa > Alosa alosa. The sequence goes on from NC_063189.1 coordinate 33,822,494, forward strand.
GTTAACTATATCCAGAATACTCCATGCTCTGTTTTGGCCGTCATTAGCAGTAGTATATGAATGAAAACACAATTTAGAGCCTTCACCTCCTGAGTTTTCACATTGCACTAGCCCTCTCATCACATTTAGGCATAATAATAATTACATTTCAAGTCATGGTGTGTCAAACTCTTTGAAATCCCTGCAGGCTCTGGCGTATGCTACATTATGCCTTTTAATTAAGACCTCTCAGTACTTTCTTTGATGATTTAATTACCTCAATCATCTACCCACCAGGCCAACTTCAACTTTTTTCCTGCCAAATCATTGATATCAAATGAAACCCCAATAACTGCCCTCTAGCAGCATGGGTTCTATACAATAATCATAACCTTATTCACTCAATCTGAATTTTGTATCAATGGAACCTGGAGCCATGACCTGCAGCATACCGTCCATTCCCCACAAGCCTTGTGGGCTCCTCTATGGACTGAGCCGCAGTGCTCCATTTACCACCGACGTTTCCCAGAGCATCAGCTGTCACTGTGCAGCCAGGCGTGAGGCTCCAGCAGCCGTGAGACAGACATACAGTAACTGTTCAATGTAAAGACAAAAGAGAGCTCGGACACACTAGAGCACACCTGGCTTGCACTTATGGAGTTGACTGTGTTTGAAGAAACATTACAGACACTCTGTATTGATCAAAGATCAAAGAGATCAATCAACCCATCTGGGTTGCTGCTGATGTCTCAAGGCCATACATATGAGACATACAACACCCACAAAATATATGGGGCGGGGTGCTTTCCTTTCTCTCAAAGCAACACACATCCCTTATTCATGGTTTTGATTATTCATCACTATGCTATCTGCACATTTACAGTAGACTGAACCATAAAGCATGTCTCCCTTTTTACTTAAGAAAGAAATGCATTATTTTTCATTGGAGTGATCATGAAATCATTCTTTTGATTTGTACCTGTCCTTCAGATGAATGGCAGTCCTCATAGCTGGTGAAGATTGATAAATTGAAACTTGTATGTATGCCTTTCTGTTCAGTCCTCTGTCTGTCATTAGCTGCTGATGAAGCCATCTGTCTTTGTCTTGACAGTTTCCATTCTCACTGCATTCAATAGTCAGGAGCATAAACCAGCCTGTCAGTTGGCTCTGAAGTCTGTGGTAAAACAGCAGACACATGCTTCACATACAGAAAAAAAAGATTCAGTTGTATCCTGTTGGAATTACACTAAGGGGAAAAACTCTCCCTGCCCCCCGCTGTCGATGTCAGTCAGTATTTCCAAAAGTGTCAGATTTGCGTTCAGTGTAGAAGGCTTTACTCTGCAGATGACACCAAGAGAATTTCTCTGCAGGTACATTGGCTTTATCTGGGGACTAGAAACCAGGGCCATCGAGGAATAGACTTTTCACAGCAGCTGCAAAGAAGAAAACTAAGATCTACAACCAAGAAAAATCTAGCTGTTCTGTGCATCTTTTATCAAATGCCTGTACTAAAATTATATGACACAGGTTTGCGGGGCTGAAAAGATAGCATGCTCTTGTAAGTTGAAATTTTATTTAATGGATTTGCACAGAACTGAATTTGTGAGAGCCTCTGCTCCTTGCAAGCACAGATGCAAAGGCCATTCTGATAAATTCCTCAAGCCATTTTGCAATAGGGCTGATTCACTGCTTCTTTACTCAGGCGCTTTATGGCCTCCAAAAGCTTTTTTTCCTTCTTGCAGTGCATTTCCAGCTGTGTGAGAGCATGGAGGCCTGCTTCAGATGGCAGAGTGCAGGGACATGTCTGGCCCACGCCACCTCCATAGTCCTCTGTTACCTTGGCCTCCTTGAGAGAGAGAGAGAGAGAGAGAGAGAGAGAGAGAGAGAGAGAGAGAGAGAGAGAGAGAGAGCACACCAGGCTTTCCACCCCACTGGCCATGGTTACGCAATCAGCATCGCAATAGCAGGTGCCAAGGCCAGGGTCCAGATGTCTCATGCAGAGAGCGGAGAGCGCTATTTTTAAACACGGAGGATATTCTTGCTCCGCTCCGCACTGCTCTCTGTCACACCAGAGGCCAAATCTCTCCCGTGTCTCTCCACCTCTCTTTTGGATTTGGGTTTAATGACATGCCAAGATGCACAAGAAGCACTGACATGCATTTTTAAAAGCCACTCGCTCTCACCGGAGCTGTGTCTGGAAAAAAGGCACCCCCTTAGCCCCACTCTCCCCTTCTCTGTCCTCAGCAACGCCCCACCTTCCTCTCAAACACAGCGATCAAAATGTATGAGCATATCCGATACCATTAGAGAAGTAGTATCACCTCTGGATCAAAGAGGTTTTTTAGGGAAAGAGGCAGGTGTGTGAATTCGATATTCCACAATTAGCTTGATGTCCTTCCTCACAACACAGGGACACCTGCAGCTTTATCTACCTGCAAGAGTAAAAAGAGTTGATGGGCTAGCTCCACCCCAGTAAGACAGATGTGGCATATCAGAAATCCTGAAATCATGATTCATGTGGCATATCAGAAAAGCATGGAAGATACATGTGTTTGTAGAGAACCGGATGATGACCTGAGGCCTGAAACATTATTTGAGCCAAGACAATAAGATAACTAGTGTGGGCTTAAAAGGGTTTAGTATATCATCTTGGATCAGCACTGTTCTCATCTTTCACAGCTGAAGGCTGACCTAGCAGATGTCTGCATAATGTTATCTTCAGCCTCCAAATCAAACATGTTTGTTGTTCACCACCCAGGCCCAGTGCATGCAGAGCATCCCTTTCCAGAAACAAATCATTAGCAACGCTGAGGACCCGAACAGAACAGCCAGCGATCACTCGTCACGCCTGGCTGGCCTCCTCCATCTCCGACTGTTTGGTTAATCAGAGGCTTTCTCTCAGCCCTCCACTCAGAGACAGGAAGCTGGGGCTGAGGACCCTCTTCTTCACACCCTGCCAGTTCGGAATTCAATTAACTTTTCAGCTGGAAAATGAGCGTTTGGGGAAATAAAATGCAACGACGGGGCTGAGAAAATGGGGAAGGAGAGATTTGTTATACATGGTAAGCTGTTAGACATTAGTTATGATCTGGTAAACAGGGCACAACGGAGGAGAGCTGACACGCACTATATGGTGACTCATGTTCATAGCGCTACCTCACAAAGCACAGGAAGGAGCCATGGGAGGACAGGAAATGAGGTGCTGTCAGTGGCAGAATCAAAACAGCCGTGTGGCAGTTCAGCGGTTTACAGTAGGACAACCAACAAAGACAAAAGAAAGACAAGTCATGCTCATGATCAATAGATTATATAGAACAAACTAAAAACCTCTCTGACTTCACCTAAAAGGAAAATTAATTTTGCAAGAGAATAATGAGATTCTGGTATGGTGCTCTCGCTCTCTTCTCTCCCTCTTCTCTCTTTCTCTCATTCTCTCTCTTTCTCTCTCTGCATAGTATGACGGCCCTTTCTTTGTCCAAACATCCTTTTGTGGAACAAAAACAGATTCTCCTCCACCTGCCAGCTCATGCATGTTCTCCCCTTCTCTTCCTCCTTCCATTTCTCTTTTTCTCTCTCTCTCTGTATCTGTCTCTCTCTGCTGTATGAGAGGAGTGAGCTTCCCATCACTCCCCTGTGCACTGATCTCTTTTTGGCTTTTGTACTCATCATCATTCTGGTCAGAGAAAATTTTTTCTCAACGTCTAGGAGTTTCAGTGTTACCTCAACAAAAATCGCTACCACCAGTCAAAAAGCACTGCCTCTGCTCTCCTCCACTCTCCTCTGCAGGCTTTCTCACTGAAAAAAAAAACAATTATTTTCCTTCCCTCTGTCTTCCTTCTCTTGAGGCAGCTCCCGCCTTTTCTCTCTAACACAGGTGAACAACAGCATAATGGGAACGACGCTAATGCATTTGGCCCACTTCGCCCTGTCGTAGCACTCTTAATGGCCACCCGCCCTCATTGTTGATGGAATCGGCCATCACAAGCACAACTTTATTTTCAAGCCAGACAACATTAGCCAGACAACATGCTAGAACACTAGGCTCTTAATAAAACTTGACATGTATAATGTTTATGACAACCTAATCAAGTTTTCATAAATGTATTAATTTTCATTTCATTAATCTAAGCTACAATTTCACACACGTTTTCCAAAGTGACTGATGTTTGCACTCTTTTTGAATACAGTTAGATGATCTCCTAATTGAATGGGATGTAACCAGCTCATTCAACAAAGAAATCTAAAAATGAAAAGCAATCTCTTACTGTGAAAATATTAGCAAGTCACATACAGTAGATGTTCATGTTTGGAGCGCACTGGCTAAATGTGAAAGTAGACTTGCATAATGGAATTCAGATGGGTGCCAGTTGGCTGGCTGCTCTGTGGGTGAAGTAAGAAACATGACATTGATTTGGGCAGCGAGTGAAGGGTAATCCTTTTCGGCTGATGGAAGACCAGACCCACCGCCATGTTCACCTGGATCATCTGCAAGGTTTCACTGCATATGAAGGCATGCCTACCTACAAGGCTAACATTACATCACTACAGATAAGGCCTGAACAGGGAATTGGGTACAGGGTACAGGGAATTGGGTACAGGGTACAGGGAATTGGGTACAGGGTACAGCTGTAACAAGGCAGACGTCATATGCTCAGGTAACCTGAACATCAGTCACGACTCCCATGTTCTTGCAGCTTAGCAATGAATGCTAGCTTATACCAGCTGTTATGTGATGTGTATATTTCAGTTACCAAAAATATCTGGACAAAAATTGAGGGCCAACTTACATCTCAGGATGTGTTGATCTCACAACTTCACACTGGTTCCTTAATATCCAGCGATGGACCTAACAATGGAGAGCATATGTTAGCTGCTGGGGCTTCAACATAGCCTTTGCACACTTTCAAATTAAATACATTCCACACTTGATACGTTTGATAGTCCAGTTTGTGAGGTTTATGTTTAAAATCGGCTGGAAAACAGTTTCATATGCCATTGTACATTTCCCTGAGGAGTGGCATCCATAACATATTAATCTATTTTTCAGTAACTTATTTTTGATCTGTTACTCCAGTTGGATGTAGTTGATAAAAATGACCATGACATTAATGTACCCAGCACAGCAGCGTTCTGAATGGTCATCAATGACTTCAAGGTGCACTGGCCCACGGGATTCAGACTGAAATGGAAGCAAACTGGACGTGACAGGAGTTGACGGTCAGAGATCCAATTACTCCCGGTGGCCAGGCCCTGAGCTGGGCAGCAGAGGTCCTGTAATGAAGCCTCCTGCCCAAGTCCACCCACCTGTCAGCCATCCATATTTCAGCAGCCGGGAGAGGGCCTGTCTAATCACCAACTTACAGCTACTGGAGAGAGAGAGAGAGAGAGAGAGAGAGAGGAGGAGGAGGAGGAAGAGGGGCAGTGAGGCAGTCTAGGTGAGTGCTGTGTGTGCAGAGCACCGTGAGGAGGGAGCAGGCAAGGCAGTGTGAGGGAGGTGAAGAGAGAAAGTTCCAGTCTTGTGAGCACTGCGGTATGGAGTGGGAGGAGCAGGGACAGGAGAGGAGAGGAGAGGAGTAGGTCAGCCTCTCCATGAGTCACTCACTGGGCGCGTGTGGCCTCGCTCAGCAGCCTGCCAGTGAGTATCCCCCCCCCCCACCCTCCCACTCACCGGCGGCCGTCTCAAGACACAGCAGAGCTGTTCCCCTCCATTTCCTCCAGGCCTCCCTGAGCCCCTGCCACACCCGCCCCTGTCCTCTCACTCATATATCTCACCCAATTCAGCCGCTCAGCTGGACTGCCCGCCTGGTGGCTCTTATAGAGTGGACTTGGATCAACCCACTTCTTCAAATTTGTTTGTGTTCGTTCCTCCACAGTATGATAACGCTGCGGTTTCCAAGGTCACTGAGCAGACCACTCCCAAGCAATTCTGCGCTCAAATCGATGCCTTTCCATGGGAATCAATATGGAGGGAGGCGGCTTTGCTGCGATAGCTATCTGCACTTCCCAGAAAGTTATATCGGTCCATCCCATGTGGGACAGACCTTTCAGTAGTGCTTGGCTGGGCTTCACTGGCTCACCCGTAAGGTGATTGATCGCAGGCAAAGAACAGGAATAACTTTCAGCATAATGGAAATATTTACCTCACCATAAAACATATGCAGTGGAGAACACTGATATAGAGGCTAAATTAATGTGCATTCCAACAATGAGTCTGAAGTGATTTAGTCTGGCCATTGCTCAGGCCCTTGTGCAATTCCATGTGCCCTCTGTAATGATTTACCCTCTGGATGCATGTCCACCAGACTTCAATGGCATGTTACCAGTGAGGAGTATTACTGTCATTAAAACCACTTCCGCTAAGCTCATTCAGATCATGTGAATGTGAAACTGAGTGTTAATGAGATTTATCCTTAAGACACATTGACAAATTAGAGGTGTCCATTCCTGGTCAAAAAAGTGTAGGCAATGTGATTATGCTGGACCTGTAGACAAATAATGGAAGCACAGTATGTGTAACTCAATGCTGACAGTGGTGGACTAATGCCCTTGTGTGCATATACAGTGGGTGATCATAAAGGAATCTGCCATACTCAGCACTAGGGGTTGAGGCATCATTTATGCCCCTTCTTTCTTATTTATCACATACGCTTACATCAGCTATTTGGCCATGTCCCATATCGTCATTATAGAATTTCATATCAAGCGCTCACCATAGGAACTGTAGGCTATAAAACAGGATGTTCATGAGTACTATACATTTTACGATGGAGAGAACCGGAATCCTGAGTTCCATCAGACAGCTCCAATAAATTGTGGGTGCACAACAAATACATTACAAACAAAACACAAGTTCAAACATTGTTCTATGCTAACATGAGGAGGGGAGAGTAGAATGTTATGCTCAGATTACCTTTTGGTCATGGCATCAGATAAAAAAGGAATTTAAAAATTTTGCTCAAATAGTAAAATGTGCTTGGGATTTCAAACACACAAATGTACTGGTAAATTGTAAATATACGGGTGTTCATGACTTTTCATTTAAAAGATGTTTGCGTCTAAAAAATATTGTATTAGGGTTAGCTTTGACATCAAATTAATATTTTCACTTTATTATAGGCAATATAAAAGTTTCACAAACTGCAATTCTTTTTAAACTGTCCTTAGACATTTATCCTCAAATAATGTATTTATGTTTGCTTATCACCCCATATGCAAATGAACCTTGACATTGAAACTTTTTCCATAGTGATGATGTTATTGACATGACAAAGGAGATCAAATAAGTTTGATATAACTTACCGGTACTGTACATTCAAGAGGAGTAATAGAACAATGGTAATTGTTTGGCAATTCAATAGCACCAGGTACAGACAAGTGTGAGATTTGGTATTCAGGATATGGCTCATATGGCTCATCTGAAGCATTTGCTGACTGGTGTGGCATTAATGGAGAAAAGGAATGAATGAGTCATTCACTAAATAAAGGGGAAACAGCTTTTCTTGCTTGCTTTGTCATTCAGAAATGTCATTTTCCACAGATTCCAATATAGTGCTTTTGACCCTGCACTTTCAGGTATGGACTATGGAAAAAATAATTTTCAAAGTGATGACTGCACCATAAACCAGGTAAACCCTCAGTAGGGAACAAACCCAGGTAAATCACTGCAGTATCAAACTAGCATGCTAACTACCGATTACACAATACAGTCCTATATGGACATGGCTAATATCAAAATAGACTGAGTAAGCCAATGTCATTACAAGTGTCAGTCACAGAGAGGATCTCTTCAGACACATCTGTGCCCATTCACTTCAGTAAATGTAAGGAAAGTGTGTAACACAAGTCATAGCCTAGTGTGTAACATACTCACCTTAGTCTTCTTCTGGTTTGTGGCATTGCTCCTGATGAAGTCCCTTTAAAATGAATAGTTAACAAATATGCAGCTCAGCAAGTGTAGATGATACATCATTTGATAATTTCTGTGTGTAGAGTCGAGGATTCTGTTTGGAGCAGGCAGGTACACTATGAAGAGGTGAGGACGGAAAGGTGAGATCAAAGAGTAGCAGCTGGTGGTCCCTCTTGCCTGCCGCAGGAAGACAGATGGCATGATGTTAATTAAGCAATACACACACACAGTCCTCTACAAACAAACACACACACAGTACACTCATAGGCATGCAGACACACACACACACACACACACACACACACACACACACACACACACACACACACACACACACACACACACACACACACACACACACACACTTCACTATGGCTCCTCACTCTTAATAAAGACTTCCATAGCAACATCTGGGGCCTCTAGAGATGGACAATTCAACAGGGGAGCAGATATCATAGAGCAGAGGGGGCATGCTCTTAATAGAATGTCAGACTGTAAAGATAAGGCCATCACAGACAAGGTGTTCACACATCGAACTGCAGGCTGGTGCCGTACAGTATGTCACATTTCCCATTACCCATACCTTTCCTTTTATATATTTCAAAGTTCCTTTTCAAAGGAATACGGTGAATCAGTAAATGGTCCTCACTTGGCTACTTCTGGACACATTATTGTGGACCTCCCAGAGGCATTTTAAATCTTTCAGACCTTTTGACCTCCTGTCAGACGCTGCTCACCGCTGATTTCATTTTGGATGTCTCCAGGCGCAAAGCACAGTGCCAGAACTGGGCCCCACAGGCAGTCTCTGTTTGCTTCCATTTAATGAAACAAAAGATAATTAAACCGCACGGCTTCCCTCTCTTTTACTCGACAGCTGCAACAAGGCGGTGAACTCCAGCTCAACCGTAAATGAATTCCTACAGGCCGCTATAATTAGTTCTGGCCAGCTAGGTTTCCCCGCTGCCCTGGGGCCCGAGGTAGTGATTGTGTCGGAAGATGAGGCCTGTTACTCCCTTACTGTGCCTTGTGCTGCAGGTAGAAGAGAGATCCATCAGCAGCAGTGTGTGCTGTTCTCCTGAGCGTCTGTCCCCGCCCCCCGAGCTCATATGCCGATGTCCCTCCCATAGGCTCGGCCACTGGGGAGTGCTGGGCAATAAACCTTGGGGGGGAGGGGTCAAATGTCAGAGTAAGTGAGTTTTGTACACAGTAGGAAATGTTACTGTATATTGCCTCATGTGGTTCAGATGACAAGTTGCCAATCTCGAGGGCTCACTCTGTCTCTCTACACCAGGAATATGACACAGTGTTTGGTCTGGGCATAGTGACATGTTCTGTTGCTAAATGGACTGATTTGATTTTACACTGACTGGGCACATCTGTACACACTACGTTTAGAGACACAGAACGATAAAAAAGACTGCTGCTGGCTGTTTTTGTTTGTGCATAAGCAGACTGAGCTGCCAAACCTTTAAAGCACAAGAGTGAGAGAGCAGATGTTAAGGGAGCTCTTTTCTGGAGTGGAACAGCTCTTTTAGTCTTTCACACATTCTGCCATTTACTCACTTGTTTATGACTTACTTTGAGCTTGTGTGCTTTTACAGACTGTTATGCTCAACTTTTTACAGCCTCTGAGTGAATGTGTATGTCCTAGTATCGTGTGTGTGCATGTGTTTGTGTGCATGACTCAATTACAGCCTCTACAGGTGACTGGTCAGTCACACACACACACACACACACACACACACACCCACACACACACACACACACACACACACACACACACACACACACACACAAACACACACACACACACACACACACACACACACACACACACACACACACACACACACACACAGCCTTCAGGAGTTTCCTGCTGGCCAGCACTCTGCCCACTCATTTCAGAGCTGTTCTCCCATTGAGCTCATCCACAGCAGACGGCAGAGGGAGGAGAGTGCAGATGGAGAGCTGTGCCTACCTGCCACCCACTCGGCCTCCCTCTGCAGGCAAGGCCACAGAGCAGAGAGTGCCCTTAAACAAATGCCCTCCAGCAGGCCCTCCACTGTGAGAAGACCCCCCTCAACACACACACAACACACACACACACACACACACACACACACACACACACACACACACACACACACACACACACACACACACACACACACACACACACAATCCAAAACCCTGCACATAAACACATGCATACCAAAATTTGAAGTGTGAATTTTAGTGCCAAGCTAATTTATGCTGGACAGAGTTCAGAGCTCTGGGCCAAGTTCAGTAATTAAGCAGAAGCGTGGGAAAATACGCTGTGTAATTCCTCATTGCAGCACTGACTTAAGCACCACCACTACACACACATATAGATCAACACAAATCCATTTTATAAAGAAATACTCCACCGCGTTGGCACCAAAATACACAAACAATGCAGTGTCACAACAACCAACAAACAAGAAAGTAATGAGCATTACTCTGGGACGCAGTAAACAGGCTTGGCTCTCATTTAATGAAGCCTTAAAAACAACTACACAAGGCTATTAGTGTAAAAATAGGTTCATGAACTGACTAGTCTATCTGAGAAACAGGGCACTGGTGCACTTATGTCAGGGCCAGGGTATCTGAGTAGGCTTGATGTGTAGCCAGTCCATTGGTTTTCTGGTCAGGTTTCTCCGCCTCGGTCTATGGAGAAGACCTTGGCCCCGGAGACAAAGTTTCTCCAACCTCCACACTGCCCAGGAATCTTAAGTGGCTGGAAAACACAGTTTGATTGGCATTCCTTTGTCAGTCTATCGCTGTGCTTTTCTCACCCCTGAAAGGGAAATGTCACATCCACTGAATAGCAGCCAGTCATCGTCGTGTTGGGCCTATTACCTTAACAAGAGAACAGAGTGGCAAAGACACACCAGAGATAAGGGTCTGAACATGTGCTGCTTCCAAGCAATCGCCATTGCACAGGAAACTCCCTGATAATGAAGACTGTAGAGAGAGAGCAACAAGGCTTCCACCTTGAGAGAGAAAAGTATTCAAGAGCCAGGAAGACATTCAACACGCCACAAATCCTGTGTAAGGTGTCTGCTTAATGTGGCCACTACTATTATTGTAACACATTGGTAGTTCAGCACTGTTTTTGAATTGGTAAATAAATACCATACGGACACTTTTCTCTTTCCAGACAATCAATACACCTTCTGCTTTCTGGCACTGCACAGGTTCAACAGAGCACTTGTTGCTCTACAATTAGACACCAAAGACTTTTAAATCATTGGCGGTATTTTAATAAGGCAAAAAACTATTGATATGCATTAGTCTCATGCCGTCGTCTAATCATTAATATGCAGCGATTCATTAACATCCTTAATTTGTTCCAATGAACTCCTTCCACACAAAAAAAGTCTCCACATTGAATTATAATGAGGGCCGGGTGAATTCAATTATGCTTCTCCACAGTCTACACTTCGTCTCTAATAGGTGTGTGTGTTTAGAAATGTCAGGCCTGCATCCATATGGAAATCAGGGGCTTCAGTAACGATGAAAAATGGAGGCTGTGCAGACTTGCATGTGAAGTGGAGGACACTTATTTAAACAAGCAGGCCCATGTAGCTAATGGATTCCATAACTGAAAATAATTAAATAGGTATGAAAACTGAAGGAATACATGCATAATCATATGTTAAATAAAGGAATATGTTATAGACTGTGAGGCAAACAGCCATCTAGAACTAGCTGGTGTGAAGTGCCTGTTGTTATGCCGACAGTCACTAGGGAAATTTGTAATTTGCAGGCATTGAAAGACGTGGAGATGGAGGGCTGATAAACAGAAACAGCAGGTAGCAGTAAGAGACATATTTGAAACCAGCCAACACCCAAATGGCAAGTATAAAACACACACTTCAAGTAGTATAATACTTCTTCATGACACATATGGCTGTACAAACCTGAGATAATATTTCCAAATATGACTCACAGAAAACAATGAGTAAGCAAACCGTCTGAAGCTGCTCAGTTTCTGAGCAATTATTTACACCAAACATATACAATTTTTTGATGGATTTACCTTTGATGGATGACATCATTCATAAGAGTACCATCTCTCTGTAGCTGGCCAGATCTGTGGCAGCATTTGACATCCTAGAGCAGAGGGCCCTGAGGTCTCGGTGAACATGAAAGAAGACGCTTCTCTCTGCATTATCTGATCCATATCTGAGTGTTTTGACCAATAGCAGAGGCCCTTTGGGCAGATATGACATGGTTGATTTAAATGCCCTTTCATCACTTCTGAGGACCCAAACAAGGTGATAGTGCTAGCCACACTCGCCTGCCTATAGCCTAGAGCATCAGCCTGCCTCACACATACCAGCAGAGCTGCAGGGGCACAATGCATCCTTGACTGAGGATTAAACTCTCCATGCCCACATTAGCATTTCAATGGAGATGCTTTCACCCGGCATCTCTGTACACATGCAAGCCTGGCAGAAAATGAATGACTTTGACCCTGACGATGACTGTCATTCTTCCGCCCTGACTGCTCCCATCTCTCCGGCTAACCCTCTCCCCCTGCATGGAAATGACCATCCTAACAGTGAGACAAAGCTAGACCTGTTGTGTATAAAGAGCAAATGCATGGTTCAGAGTTTAGGATTTAAAAACCCACTGGCTCATAGTGATATGTTATAGACACTAAACCTGGTAGAAAAGACAACAAATGGAACACATGTATAATCTGCATGAATTAGATGATAACAATTGGGGTGGCCCTAAATCTTGTGTTTTGATAACCTCTGAAACACATCAAGACAAAAGACCGTAGTGTTTGGATTCTGGCGAAAGTAAAGAATAGTCTACCAACATGGTGAAGCAGCAAGAGAACACTGTTGTTGGTGAGAGAAAACCCAAAGGACCCATCCAGTAAACAGCACAGTCCCCCATCATGGATTCAGCCAATGGCAGACAGGGCAGATCCATTGTCTGTAGGCTATCCTCTAAGTACTGCCCTCATAGCAACAACATTTTCTCTCACACACATGTCAACTATGAAATATTCATGTGGTGCATGGAAGCTCAGTTCCACAGCTTTTCACTCCTAAGTGGCAATTGGAGTGCATCTCTAGAGTGCACAGAAACACACACACAAATACAGAGACAGAGAAAGAGAGAGAGAGAGAGAGAGAGAGAGAGAGAGAGAGAGAGAGAGAGAGAGACCCCAACAGAGGCAAAAAACAAACAAACATGAACACAAACATCCCAACAGCTGGTGTTTCTTTCGTGATTTGATTCACAGACTAACATCAGCCAGAATCACGGTGGCTTCATCCCAACACTGTTTTTCCCATCCGAGACAGTCACAACTAAACACACCTACCAACCCCATGCCCCACACAAACACACACACACACACACACACACACTGGTTTATTTGTTTTTCTGGCTTAGTGATTATTCACGCTTGTTTTTGTTTCTCTCGGTGAGTCGTAGCCTACGAATGGGCGACTGATGATCAGTAAACATGGTTATAATGGTGCGGGTCAACAGAGATCACAATGTGATGGCTACGGCTCAGTGTGGAGACCTCATACTCCTGCTTGTTAGTATTCTAATGTGTTCACAGAGGAGAAAGGCAGACAGGTTAGTGGGTACAAAACAGAATATTTAATTGCTCATCCTGACAGTGATCTTTGCAGTCCCTCAACAGCTGTTTAAAGTGTGTTCTGCACAAAAAATATTGCACTGCCATAACATTTTTAACACTCATAATTTTCATAACATTTCATTTTTCTCCCTAATTTGCATAATCTCAACAATACTCTCCTTCCCCGACACCACGTGTGATTTTGCTGCCTGTGCATTGCCCATCTGTGTGATGAGGATGAAAGGGAAGAAAATCAAACCCAATATTGATTGGATGCTGATTGAATCAGTGTTGTATTATAGCTTAAATTACCTACTTATTTCATTCTAACAGTCTAACATTATAATTCTGCCACACTTTCTCATTTGCTTGCTGTGTGATGAGAAGAGAACTGGCAATCACATCATAATAATTGCAATCACCCATGGTGATAGGCTAATTTAATTTTAAAAGAAAAGAAAACAATGAAGGCCTGATGATGGACACACAGGCCTATAATCAGCCTCGGACTTACCTAGTAATTATGAAGTTAACGCATGCTAATGGGATGCTGCCTTTTAAACAGTACAGGATTTCCTGTGTCTCCCAAAGCATCAGGGTCCACACTGGATGCTGGCCAGGTCTCCAGGGGAAATGAATGCTGATGACTCATGCATGAAATCAGACAAAAAAAGAAACTTTTCTTTTCATTGTTATGTGGCCTTACCTGTATGGGAAAAGCTGAATTGGTCCTTCAATAGTACATGTTCTCACAATTGTGTTTGTGTGTGTGTGTGTGTGTGTGTGTGTGTGTTTTGCTCACCATCACTAAAGAGAATCATTAGGCAGACAGTCACACAGCACACAATATATTTTTCTACATAAGCTTTAAGGAATCTTCTAATCATCCCACACAATTACTCTTGCCACCAGGTGACTGTTTAATTACAATGGCTTTGCTACTGCCTGTAGATCTGGCTGTGTGGGAAATAGCTCTAAATCACAGACTCATGTTCAGTTTGTTGGTCAGCTCAGGCCTTGAGTGGCATCTGTCAGAGTGTTATTAGGAGGAAATTAATAGATGGATGACCAATGATGAGCAGCACAGAACAATGGCCTCTTTGTTCGGCCATATTGCACAGGCCTGAAGGATTTAGACCAAAATGGTAGAGTCATTGTACAGGATGCAGTGATAACTCCCCCACAAACAGTGTGCGGAATTCATTTGACCTTTTCATTGAAAGACAAATACGTCAAAGGCATTGACATTTAGAGTCTGAGAATATGACTTGCTGCATCATCTTCCCTTCCCTCTTCCACACAGACCAGCAGTAGTTCTGTGTCCACTTATACTGGTTTGCTGGTCAAGTTCACTCAGGAACCCATGTGGAGGACAATAATGACTGGACCATCGCACCCCAACCCACCATCTGTTTACTTGTGCAAGTGAGGGAAGTCAAATGTCATGAGTGTGTCTGTGTTTAGAATATTGAGGTGTTGAAATGAACATGAATTGAGTAGACCACACAACTTCAGAGCAGGCTACTTACTATATAAACAAATACCAGGAGGAGCTCTGTGTCAAGAGCAGAGAAAAGTCATGAATGAACAATAACTCAAATATTTACACAGCCATTTTGTTGTTTTTAATGTCCAATGACTGGCCTTCCCAGTGTAAACCATTTCCTGAAAAGGTACTGGGAACATTTAAGACAAGTATCAATGACAATAACAATATTGTGTGACTAAACAGGACACATAATTCCATGTGGATACTTACCTGAATGAAGTGCAATAATGCACAGCAGTCCCTAGCTTGAGATTAATCGGGTCTCCATCAAAATGTGTGTAGGGAGGAAATTATCTCATACTAAAGCATATAAGCTCCTGCTAAGCCCTTGAACGACACATGTTGTGTTTATCTTTTAATTAAAGTGCTGGAGATAGCCTCCACACACATCCACTAATGTTCTCCAGGTCTGCATATCACTACAGGAGATAGGTGCAGTACTGAGGACTGATCACACAAGGAGGGATATGGAGAGCACAGGCTAACAAAGCACTCAGAGCAGTGAACTCGCTCCTCCAGCCAAGACGTTATGTTTGTGTGGAAGAAGCTCATAAATACTGTATAAGTAACACATTGTGTGTGAATATTCAGAACATTCATTTACACATGCACTTCTCTCACACCAGCTATTATCTCTAGGCCTGTATTCATGAAGGTAAAAGTGGCATAGAACATTTTGCCTGGTAAGAAACATTGATTTTGTCCCCACATTTTGTCAATGTGTGTATGAGAGAGAGAGAGAGAGAGAGAGAGAGAGAGAGAGAGAGAGAGAGAGAGTATGTGAGTAGGAGTAGATTTGATAAAGGCACACAATGCCATGTTTAGTGGACTGAGGTGGTACACAGCAATGAGACCATGTTACACAAGGTCCTGAGGGAAGCCTGTGGGTTTGAACTGTGACAGGTCACGCTGCCTGGCTGAGGAACAGTAGAGCTAGAGAGGGGGAGAGAGAAAGAGGGAGAGGGAGAGGGAGAGGGGGAGAGAGAGAGAGAGAGGGGGGAGAGAGGGGGGAGGGGAGAGAGAGAGAGGGAGAGGAATGTGAAGAAGAGTGATTGATTGGATCTCCTCTTCAGCGCCATAGCCAAGGCTTCCTCCACTGCGTCCCCTCAGGGCTTGGCTGGATCATCAGTAAGGGAGGGGCGTGTCCCTGTGGGACTGACCAACCAAGACAAACAAACACACAAGCTCTCATGGCCTCCGCATGTGTATACCTACAAGAACAACTGTTGATAGATAAGACTGATTGTGTCCTTTTCCGCTGGAGGTAACATAAACAAATCTCCATCACAATTTGAACAACCCAATGGCCCCTGACAAGGACTAGAGCAGACTTCAGTTACTCAAGTTTTGAAAATGCTAACGTAAGGACTTTGCAGAAAATGATATAACGGCTTCATTGATTTGGCCATCTTAAAATTTTACTGTTGTTCTGCAAACATATTCACTGCAGAGGGCATGGAGAAAAAAATGAGCCAAGGTATTTTGCCAATAAATCCAGGAAATGAGTGTTTGACTTGGACTGATGCCTGGATTGCATCCAAAGCAGACATGATGGCATTTTTCAGATTGCTGTAAGAGAGAAAGAGAGACAGAGAGAAAGAGAGAGAGAGAGAGAGAGAGAGAGAAAAAGAGAGAGACAGAAAGAGAGAGAAACTGTGGGTGTGAAACAGAGAGATGGAAAAAAAGAGTGTGAGGGAGGAGGACAAACCTTATATGTCTGTGTGAGAGAGAACGAGACATGGAGGAGAATAGTGAGACAGAGAGACAGCGCAGTACAAATGTAAGTTGGCTTGCCAAAGCTTAGTAGGGAACAAAGACTGAACACAGCTTTAGAGCTGGGGACAGACATTCCAAGTGCAGCTTGAGGAGCAGACGAGAGAAGGAGAAACAGACAAGTCTAACGCCATGTGAATAAAGTACTCTGTTTTAGAAATAAAGAGGAATGTATAATCACAAAGAGTACAACAACGACAAAGAAATGAATTGGAATAGAAAATTGTGCAAAGAATCATCAAATGATTGTGCACAGAAAGAGAGGAAATTATTTATGTCTTGATCGGTTGGAGCTCTTTCGCCGCCCCCCCCCTCCCCTCTTACTCTGTCGCTCTCTCTCACCGCCTCTGTAAACATGGGGCCCCAGTGGCTGCCATCTGGCCATAGCTGACCACTTCCTCCCCTAGATGGGAGTTTTACAGGGCTGGCGGTGGCTTGTACACGCTTAATGAAATTAGCACACAGCGGAGCGCTTAGGTGTGCCCCCATGTCCCCACCCAGGTGACCGCGCTCGTGCCACTTGTGGCCAGATGGCTCTCGGGCAAGAGTCGTCATCCCTCAACTGGCCCTCAGACCAGACATCGGGGGCTGTGAGCAGGAGGCCCTCTGAGCCCGGAGGCCCCTGAAGACGACCCTGGCCAGTGTCCAGCACATGTGCCCAGCTGTGCTGCTAACACTGCCCAGACCGACACACACACCCCTTGATTATTCACTGAACACATCAGCTGTCTGCATATATTAAGCGGAGGGATGTTTATTATTGTATAATTCATTAGATTAATGAGGCTCAATTAAAGCATCTTATTGTTTTGCTTAATCAAAGAGTTTCATTGTTTCGTTGACTAAGCTTTCTGAGGGCATGTATCGTGTGTTGTCTTTGAAAGATGTCAAGACGTCTTTTTTATCTTGAAAGAGGTGAAAATGACCCAGCTCACTTTTGATAATCCAAAGCAGATATTTTTTATCTTTTCTTTAACAACCTATAGCTGAATAACCACGGGCTTCATTGCTTGGTCTATTAGTTTAATATGTTAGCAGTTACAGTTTTTACGTCAGATTAAAGTTGTATGTGCAAAGCAAAGAGGTAATGAAGTCTCTGTCCTTGAGAATGATCATTTTTGATTAAACATTGTGCATCGTTTCTATTCGTATTACCCATCTTTTTATGAGAGGTTGTTGCTGTCCAGTATATGTGGAATGTTCTATCTGAGACAGAGATTTATTCATTCTTCTCCCCTCTAAGGAACAAGGCTGACCTTTAAATAGAGAGAGAGAGAGAGAGAGAGAGAGAGAGAGAGAGAGAGAGAGAGAGAGAGATGGAGAGAGGGCAGGAGCCGTATAAAGATCTTTTACTTAATTTGGTCACTGTATTTCTGTTTGAGGGAAGACCTAACTGTCACGATCCTATGCTTTGTGTTGATCCACCATGGTGATCCACCATGAGCAGCAAACATCCCAATTCAGCATACTGCTAGACAATGGTCTTTTAGATGCTGTTGTTTGAGGACAGGCCGGATGAAGGCATCATGCTAGAATAAATCAGATCATTCAGACTGTGGATGTGACTCAACCCTCTCACAAATCACTCTCATCTTACAGTACACGTCTCATAGATAGAATTCATTCAAGATGTGGACAGAAATCAGGTAAACTGGTTCCTAAAGGATGAGTGTGTGTATGAAAAAAAAGGATACAGAGGGTCTAGTGGAGTTCTCACTCTCACACCCCTCTCTCTCCTGCTTTGCCACAGTCAGTGGATCTGCAGTCTCTGTGAAGCCTGAAAATGCCTATCCACTGCTGGTGCTTTTGGATTCTGCCGAGCCTGCCAGCTCCCTACACCCTGCTGCTGTGTTTGGCCGCGGCGAAGAATCGAAGATGTTGTTTTCTCACACTGTGTTCTGGGACACCTCCTCCCTCCTTCCCCGCAGTCGTGCTTGATTGGTCCTGCCCTGCCCAGCTCTTGTCAGATGAAGTGGAAAAGGCCGCCGAGATCCCAACCACACCCAGCAATCACTGGTTAATGCCCCTGCTCCAGAGGCTGGCACAGGTCGCACGTCTGCAATCATGTCTCCCAACGCCCAGGACAGGAACAGAATGTTCTGTGCCGGTGGCCTGCAGTCAGGGACGCGCGTCCCTCCCGGACCTGCTCCACCAATCGCACGAATACTTCACTGAGCCAGTCCACAATGAGAGAGACAACATTTCTCAAGTGTCCCTGTGCGTCAGGGTTTGAGGATGGTGAATGGGGGGGGGGGTCTTTTGTTTGCCCCTCTCCCCCATCCTCCCGCTGCTGGCTGGCTTGGGGCACATCTCTGAGACAGACAGATGCCAGGCGTGGCCGCTGGGCCGTGACTCAGCCGCACTGGCACAGTGTGCGGGCAGCCCAACCGTGCCCGTCCTCGTCTCACGTCAGCGGGGGAGGCAGAACCAGGGCCGCTCGACAGCTGGCGCTTCTCAACTAACCTCAGGGTGCCGTTTTCCGTGGGAGGACGTCACTAGCGCGGCCCGCATCATTCATGGGCCAACCTCAAAATGAGAGGCTTGGGCGAGGAGGAGGAGGAGGGGGTGGGGGGTGGGGAAGGAAGAGTACACGCTCCTGTTGCGTAAGTCCAGAGAGCCAAACCCACTGACACATGGGGACAGAAATAACCTACACAGGAGCAGCACAGCACTCCTCAGCAGACGACCCTTGCTGCGCCTCCAACGTGAGCTGGAGCAGAGTACTAGTGGAGTACAGCAAGCAAAGTTCCATGCATAACCCACACTGACAGACGACTCAAGCGCCAGGAGGACTACAGAAGGTTTTAGGCTTTCAGTGAGCCTAAGGCAAGCCCAAGTATATTCTATCTGGAGGAGTTAGAATCTCACATGGATCATTAGTTTGTATGTGATTATAACTCATCTCCTGATTTCCACTGCTGGAAATAACAAATTAGGAGAAGAGATTGCTAAAAAAGGTTCAAAGAGATGGAGATAGATCTGAAACGTGTGGAGGGTGGGGGATGAGTGTGGGTCACTCTTGGGTCAGGCTGTGTGTGTGTGTTAGGCAAAGAAAGAGCCAGGAAGCCCCCCATCGGCCTGGCAGCAGAGGGGTTGGTTTTGATGTGTTAATGCTCCCAACGAGACAAACAAGCTGGCCGCGGTCACCGGGGACAACGCACAAGAGCCCTGTTGTGTCCCCTCCATGCTCCCGCCACTACCGCCCTCCGCCAGCCAAATCAGCGCGCAGGAAGCCACCACATGAGGAACAGAGTGTGTTTGTTTGCCCCGGTGTCACTGGGTCATGTACAGATGGGCATCTTTAATTTAGTCTCCGACACCCACGCTGAGACGGGCAGGACGCAGCCATGGCTGGACAAACGTTCACGCTCCACTGAGGGGCGGCGCATTCAAAGCTTCCAGCGGCGCTCACGCAGGCCTTAAGCACAGCGGGTCAGGGTAAGGGCCCCAACAAACCCCTTATCTTGTAACCGGCGCGCATGCAGGTGCGTGAAAGGCGAGCCCGGTGACAAGGTGTTATCTCATCTTTGCATGGCCCATTACAACAGCACACTACGGCGGAGCAGCACAGAGGGCCTGGATGACCCCATTACATGCTACTGCCAGGACTGTAGCCTTCAGCTGTGGCACAGATAACCTTGTCTGAGCCCTGGCGCACCACTGACACTATCTGGGGCTAGAGTAGGCAGGGGAGGGAGGGAGGGAGGGGGGAGGCAAGAGTGTTTTGTTGGGTGTGCTAGAGATCAGATGGCTATCAGCCCACAGTAGCTCATGTGTCTGGCTCTACACTGTATGGGGGTGTACAGCAAACACACATGCACACTTCCGTACACACACGTACACACACACACACAGTTTATCTTCACCTGCATAATTTTTCATCCACACACTTGGCCCACTGGGCGGTTTACAGCCAATAATAGCACTGGGCTTGGGCTCAGCAGCAGCAGTACTTAGTGTAATGAGTTGGAGAGAGAGGGAGTGAGAGAGCAGGACACTCAGGGGGAGCTTCACAGAGCAGGTAGCAAGCAGAGCAGCAACAAGAAAATGAGGTGAGATGGCAGCCACCGCCCGGGAGAGGAGGATGTGGAATTAGAATGGTTCAACTGGAGCCAACAGCACACTGCTCACACTAACAGACATACTGGTACCCGACAGCAGCTGCTTTTCCTTCAGAAAGCAACAGAACAGGTTGGCCAGGGCTTACATGAGGGATCTGATTCCCACCACTAGCTTTCCAATCTTGTTTTCTTTTAACAGGCAGTAATTGAGAGGAGCTATCTTATCATCATTGTTTAACACTGAGACTTGGTTAAATGACAACATTCCGGACTCTGCTGTACAACTGGAGCAGCTAGCATGCTATCGAGCAGACAGGGCCATTGTAAAGGGAGGTAAATCACGAGGGAGGAGGAATCTGTGTTTACATCCGCACGAATGGTGCTGGACACTGTAGTAGTATGCAAACACTGCTCACCACTGGCAGAGTTTATGATCATAAAGTGCCGCCCTTTTACCTGCCAAGGGAAATTACTGCGATTCTGCTAGTCGCAGTATACATCCCGCCTACCAACAACAACAGCGATAAGAACGCGCTCTTAGTGAACTGTACCAGGCTGTCAGTGAACAACAGACGGCACACCCAGACGGTTTCACCATCTTCACTGGAGATTTTAACCATGCTGATCTAAAACTGTACTCCAAAGCTACACCAGCATGTTGATTTTCCAACAAGAGGAGATAACATCCTGGACCTGGTCTACACTACACACAAAGGGAGCATACAAAGCCACCCCCCCCACATTGGACTTTCAGACCATATCACTGTTATGCTAATGCCCGCATACAGACAAAGGGTAAAGCGAACAAACCGTTCGTAAGCAGGTAAAAGTGTGGCCTGAGGGAGCCTCCGATGCTCTTCAAGACTGCTTTGACACAACAGACTGGGAAATGTTTAAGCAGGCAGCCACTTACAACAACCGACAGACATAGAGGAGTATACAGACACTGTAACCTCTTACATCACCAAGTGCATCGATGATGTGACCCACACAAAAGACATCATCACTGGCTAACTGGAAGCCATGGCTGACAGGGGATGTCCCTCAGGCTGCTGAGGGCCAGAGACAAAGCCTACAGAGCTGGGGATGAAGCTGGCATGAAAACAGCGAGAGCCAACCTGTCCCGTGGCATCAAGGAAGCAAAAAAGGAATACACTCACAAGATAACCACCCACTTCAAAGACAGCAGGAACTCACAAAGCCTATGGCAGGGCATTCAGGCCCTCACGGACTACAAGCCCGCCACAGAGCTGGGAGAGCAACATCCCTCTGCTCAACAACCTGAACCGCTTCTTTGCTCGCTTTGAAGCACAAAACAGCACCTGCCCACAGAAGACCCATCCCCTCTACATGAGCAGCCCCTGTGCCTCTCTGCCGACAGCGTGAAGAGGGACACTTGCTGCTATCAACACCGTAAGGCAACAGGTCCAGACAACATCCCAGGTCGCGGCGCTGAAGGACTGCGCCCGGGGAGCTTAAGGATGTCTTCACAGACATCTTTAACACTTCCCTGAAGCAAGCCATCGTCCCATCATGTTTCAAAGCTGCCACCATCATACCTGTGCCAAAGAAAACTGCTCCATCCTGCTTCAATGACTACCGCCTCTGTGGCACTGACACCCATCATCATGAAGTGCTTTGAGCGCTTGTCATGTCACATATCAAAGCCATTCTCCCCCACCCTGGACCCTTCCAGTTTGCATACCGAGCCAAGCTGCCTACAGAGGATGCAATCTGCTCTGCCCTCCACCCAGCCCTCACCCACCTGGAAAAAGAGACTCATATGTGATTGCTGTTTATAGACTTCAGTTCTGCATTCAACACCATAATACCACAACAACTCATCTGCAAACTCGACAAACTGGGACTCAGTACCTACCTCTGCAACTGGCTACTGGACTTCCTCTGTCAGAGGCCCCAAGTAGTACGTGTTGGCAACAATACCTCAAGCAGCATCACACTGAGCACAGGGGCCCCTAAGCTGCTGCTCAGTCCGCTGTTCTTCACCCTGCTGACGATGACTGCACTGCAACCTACAGCAACAATCACATAGTGAAATTTGCTGACGATTAATAATCTCTGGTGGGTCTCATCACCAAGGGCTTAATTTTAGACTCAATACAGGTTGGAGGTCGACCATCTGACCATCGGGTGCAGGGACAACAACCTCCTGCTGAACGCCAGCAAGACCAAAGAGATTGTTGTTGACTTCCGAGAGGTCACACCCAACACCTGCCACTGACCATCGACGGTGCTGTGGTGGAGAGAGCGAGCAGCACCAAATTCCTGGGGTGCACATCAGTGAAGACCTCTCCTGGACCACCAACACTGCATCACTGGCTAAGAGAGCTCAGCCGCCTGTACTTCCCAAGTGGAAACTCAGGCGCAGCAAGTGCTCCACCAGCCATCATGACCACATTCTACCGAGGCACCATTGAGAGCATCCTCTCCAGCTGTATCGCTGTGTGGGGAAGCTGCACTGAATACAACAGGAAAGCCCTGCAGCGCATAGTGAACACAGCTGGAAGGATCATTGGTGCTTCACTCCCCTCCCTGAAGGACATTTACACCACCCACCTCACCCCAGAGGCACCAAAATTGTGAGTGATGCAAGTCACCCCGGCCACAATCTGTTTGCTACTGCCCTCTGGGAAGAGGTACAGAAGCCTGCGCCCCGCACTACCAGACTCACCAACAGCTTCATACACCAAGCTGTAAGGATGCTGAACTCTCCCTCCTCCCCCTCCACCCCTCAGCTACATAACATCCTGGACATTGGACCCACAATGGTCAGCCTGCACTACTCCACTTGCACACTTGAACACTTGCACACTTGTACACTTTTTACAACTTGGTGTTGTTGTCCTGAAAACACAACACTTCTGCTGCTCTTACATAACTTGCACCACTATGCCACTTTCTTTATTACTCAGGTCAAACAGAACTACCCAAGCCTCTTATTGGCCTGACTTTGCACTAGTTTTTTATTGACTGTCTATGCACAATTTCAACAAAATTTTTGCTGCTCTTATTTTTCATTATTATATGTGCCCTCTTATTTACTTATTTACTTACTTTTTTTGTTTACTTGAATGTTATGTTTGTCTGTGGACTTAAAATTGGTAAAATATGTCTTGTCTTCACCGTGGGATAGTGAGAAAACGTAATTTCGATCTTGTGTCTGGAACATGTGAAGAAATGAGCTGACTTTGACTTTGTGTATGTGTGTGTGTGTGTGTGTGTGTGTGTGTGTGTGTGTGTGTGTGTGTGTGTGTGTGTAGGTGGGGCTGGCATTGCGTTGTGACATACAGTATGTTGTTAACTGGCGGTGAGGGTCAGTGGATCGGTGGCGGTTAACCTCCGTCCATCCGTAATCCCCTGCCCTCCTCCATCAGTGCGCGCGGCCCCTGCTGCAAGCGCCTCTCCTCAGCCACGAATCTCACGCCTGGGTGGGTCTCCATCCTTTGTTTTGCTCCATCCATTATTTACTGTGAGCTCTAAATATTACATGGCTCCTCCAGCGCCACAGAGTGGAGCAGAGCCAAGCGCGCCACAGGTCTCTCAGCCTGCAGCACTTGGGTTGGGTGGACTTGGCTATTTTTGTTTACATTTTCCGCCGTAATAGTTTGAGGATTTGGCCAGTGTAGAGACAGAGAGACTCCAATAGCAATTGTCCACATCTCCACAGGTCATCACTGAGGTTGTAAAACCCCCCTCTGCTGGGTCGTTTCAAAATCAAAGAAAGTAAATTAGTCAGCTATGCATTGATTTTGAGGTATGTGAATAACAAAGAATGCAGAATTTCACTCAGAAACGCACTGCTCCAAAGTTGTTGGACCATTTAATATACTTTCATTTGTATTTTTTACTCCAACTGTATTTCTTGGAATGCTGAAACCCAAAACACACGTCACACCTACTGATTGCTAGATATGAAAACTCTGTCAACGGAAAAAGGGATCTATAATTTGATATTTAGACTCTTTAAACTCATTAAAAGGGCAATTATTAAATTGGGTAACAGCTCTTAGGATTTGAGAATAGGATTAATTTTCAATTTTGTTCGCATATTGCTATCCCAAATGTACCAGGGGGATTTGTTCCATCAAGATATTTCTTAATTTTTACATAAATATAGAGTTTGCTTTCTAAATAGAAACAACTGCAAATATCTCTGTGGAGTTCTGTAGCCTGAGGTTACTGCAAGCACAATTAATGATCTGAAAAGATCCTTTCAACCTTGTGACTATCTATGACTAGTCAAGCTAATAAAGCACGTCTTTGGCACTCTGACCGTTATTAGCAGGACTCCAAATTTCTGTGTATGTGTCTGTCGACATATTTTAGGTTGTATGCCTCAGGGCTATCTTTTCTGTTTACAATAATTTGTTTAAAAAAAATAAATAAAAAAACTCATGACAGGAGGGATGTGACCTCACTGCTTTGATGTCCTCTCTGCCTGTACTTGTATGTATAATTGATGCCTCTCGCATGGGTCAGAGACAGTGCTCCATCACAGAGGTGCACTCCAGCTGATGGGAGGTGAGCCATGGCCCGGACCCACCAGTAGACCTGCCATGCTAATGAGCCTGCAAACACGCTGATCAAAGGCCTCCCAAAGTGAGGCTGAAACCTGCACGGCCTGGATTGAAAACAGTCGTCCTAATCATTGCCTGTCAACTGTCGTTACAAAAGGTTGGATCCAAACCTACATGGCCACTGGACCTGAAGGTGCTCAAAGTGGGTTTGAGGGTGGGCAGGAACTGGAGATTTATGCTGAGCTGGATGAATGATGGATGGGGATTTTGGGGCGCGTCGGACAGCGGATCTGGAACAGAGATGAGGGCTAGTTCAGTTGGCCAGGCAGTGATTGTCTGAGCTGGGTATTACGGTATGTCTGACAGGCCGGTGGCTCTTGCGTGGGTTTCTGGACTGGAGTGAATTATGCTCACTCTCCTCAACCCCACAGGAGTCTCTGTTCCGCCTCCAAGCTGGCTCAACTCAGAGAGCTCTTAGGAGAGAGGATTATATGGTTAGCTATGATAACAGAGCTGAGAACGTCTCATATCACAATGTTGTCTGAATGATGTCCTCTGCTACCTACTGTTACTCAGTGATTACTTTCAGGAGAGACAGCAGGAACAACATGTACTTTAACAGGCCATGCTGGCCTCATCATGTCAGAGCACAAGCCCCTATTAGAATGAAGGATGGGAGAAGCCACTTAGTCAGGTTGGTTTGTACACCTTGGTTGTTCTCATTAGTCCAGAGAAATAGTAATGAAAGTTGAAATCCTCATCAAAGAATTAACTTGGCAAACGCACACACACTTTTTCCGGTACACATCAGTTAGCAGACTCATTTTCTCAGAAATGCCACCCTGTCTGGAAGCGATGTCAGATGAGAGGCATTTGTTTGAGGAATCTGCTGGTGCCCTCCTCACTCCCAAGGCCCCGTCTGGGAAAGAAATCTCCAGATGAAATAGTGTCTGCCTGATTGGATGCAAATTGAATTAGAGGAGGGGGGTTGTGCTGGCTCTGTTTCCGGGCCAGTTTATTAGTCGCCATGCATTCTGTGTTGTTAGAGGTAATAAGCAAAAACAACACATTAATATTACATTAGGCCACCAAAGGCAGGAACGCTACCTCATTCATCAAAGCTCAACAGATCTGCCACAGACCAACATTCGCCGACCGTGTGTGTGTGTGTGTGTGTGTGTGTGTGTGTGTGTGTGTGTGTGTGTGTGTGTGTGTGTGTGTGTGTGAATGCATGTCTGTATCTGTGCATTTCTGTGTGTGTTTGTGTGTGCAGTTTGTACAAATATGCACAAAGCCAGGGAGAAACCAAGTGAAAATCAGGAGGGCTGGTACAGTGGTGTGGTATGGTACACATACATACAGTACATACTACAACCTCTTATAAAGATAGTATTATATAGAATTATCATATATTATCAAGATAGCATTTGGTAGAATTATATAATCAACTTTAAGTGTGAGCTCCCCAGGCTGATTTAAGGGTGAAAGGCCTATACCAACACACAGAGCATGCAAGGTTGTGTGCTCAACAGGCATGTAGTGCATGTGTCTGCAAGTGGTGCTGAAGAATTACTCCCCTCTAATGTGTTGGTGGATTGGGCGGTGTGTGTCTGTGTGTGTGTGTGTGTTTTATGGATGCAGGTGTTGTTATTACAAATCTCCAGGCAGACTCTCTAAGTGTCAGTGTTGGGCCTGATGTTGTGGACTGCTCCATCCATAAGGAACAGAGCAAGCACAGCATAATGTTCCCATCAGTCCTGCATGTAGGACATGACTGATGGTGATGAGTGGCATGGGGTCACCAGGGTCTGTCCTCCATTCAGTGCCACATAAACGCCCTCCTGTCACCTTTGACCCCCCCCTGGCTCTGCCTCTTGTAGAGATGGAGTGGCTTGGCCGACCTGTCAGCAAACATAATTAAGCACTTAATAAGCAGCCGCAATAATTACTCATACTCTGGCCGCTCCGTCCCTTCAAAATGCATGCAGTGCCCCTCTGGAGGGGCTGTCCACAGCTCAGTGCTCTGGGTGAGTATACTGGCGCAGTGACCAGCCGTCGGCTGCAGCTGCCTCCGGTCGTCTGAGTGCTTCTACTCTAGAGCAGGGAGAGGAGAGGAGAACAGGCTGGGCCTCCCAGGGGTGAGCTCTCATAATGCAGGCATAATAACATCCCCATTTCTGCAAGCACCCCGCCGCACACCACAGATGGAGGGTGTAATTACTGACCTGCTACCGCTGCCATTCTTCTTGGTAATTGCCTGCATCATGCAATCAGAGAGGAGCCTCTTCCTCTCTCCCTCTCAGGTGCGTGGTGGTCACCTCTTTAAAAAGGATCAGCAACATCACGACTACCCTGCAGGAGTTAAAATTTAAGAACATTATCTTACTGAACATCAATGGATTTTTTTAATGTACAAGATTAAGATGACAAACAGTTCATTCTTGTGTGTTTATTCTATAATATGAATAAGTATATTAATGTAACCACAAACCACATTTAAAAACCGCAGTTAAATGCAGTGGATTCAGGAGTTTGTAGATGCCAGACTTGACATTTTTTCGGAGCTGACCAGCACTATGATGAAATGTTTGTACACAAAACTGGAAGACCTGGACTAGCTCACAAAGAACTGGTCTTTACATGTATTCTCAGGTCTGTATTCTCAAACACATTTGGTTCATAGAAACTTTAAAGTCTTGTGAAAATCCTGGAAGCTGAGGGATGATTGATAATTCTTAAGATGCCTGGAGTGTTTTGTGGAGAGCTGACAAAATACGGCATTAAGGGCCACTCTACTGTGAGGTTCTACTTTCAATGGTCTCAGACAGCCTTGCTTAAGTTTGTAGTTATTTCAGCCTCTTGCGTACAATTAATTTGCTTACTCCCACACTGCCTGAGAAATGTCCAAGTGCTATTAGTACAGCACTTTGACTAAAGCATATTCGCATACCTCTCATTGCCATTGAAGGAGTTCAGAGGTCCATTCAGAGCAGAACTGACCACAGGGGTCTATAATGTATGTCCTGTTGAAAACCACAAGAGCCAGTGACCCAGTCGTCTCAGTCCTGCTGGTTTTGCTCCACGGATCCCCCCGAAAGCCCAGAGAGTGAGACGGCAAACAGCAGACGTTCTGCACCACTCCGATGGCCTTTTCGGAGCTGGCAATCAAGAGGAGCCGCCAGGCCAATGTACCACAAAGGGTGCAGCAGGGCAGGACGGGCACAGTGTGGCAGGGATTGCTACAGTACCTCGCTGGGAAAAGCCTCAGTCTGCCAGTGCACACCGGTGTCCCACTTACAGGATTAGTCCGAATCAGGTCAGCGTGACTCGGGCTGCCCAGATCCAGAGACACACATCACCCAGGGGGCCACTGGCAGAGGGGGGAGGAGCTGCCCATGTTATTCTGCTGGCCATACCAGAGGAGGCACAGATAGTCCTGGGTGCCACCGAGTTCAAGAAGCACTAGAACTGACTACAAGACTAGATACAGCAGTAAAAGCAGCAGGGGCGTAGCACAAGATCCTGGGCCCCTACATAGGCAGTCCTGATGGCCCCCCATGTTCCTCAGCATGTTCCTCCTTTTGTTAAATTAAAATATACTTTTCTCCCCTTGGGCCCCTATTATCAGTAGTGGTTTTACCCCCAGTCCAACGCCCCTGGAAAGCAGTGGGCTTTCTGGCTGCCTGTCTGGAGCTGGAATGAGCGAGTACCAGAGCCGTCAGACGTAGCCATCCTCGAAAATCACCTCTCAGATCTGTCTCATTTTCTGTCTGGCCATCAGATGAGATGTGATCCCCCATCGCGACAGATGAATCCACAATCTCATTTCCAGTAGCAATTTTCTCCAGCACAATTAGAGCGGTTCTAAGTCTGGCATTCTAATAGGGCTTGGGAAAAGGTTGGGAGAGTTGCTATGGGGCAATGAGCAGAGCAGTCACCGAGACCCAGACAGCAAAGGTGAATCTATTGACCCTCTCCTGTGAGTCCCATCAAGACCCCCATTTAGATGATAACATGTATCTCAGCAGCGGTAAACTGTAATACCTGCCAAGATGAGGGGATTTAGTAAAACATTTCAGGGGCCACTAATGTAAAAGATCAAAGCTGGCCGTATCTAACTCCAACGTCCAAAACAGATGAAAAGAAATTCCTCAAAAAATGTATCTGCCATAGGAGGTTTACACCTATTTTCAGGATGTTGGCCCAGATTGCCTTTCAGAATAGAAATTGCATCAGATTTCTTGAGTCTTGAGTCTGCTGCTGATCTTTTTCCACTATGTCTGCTCTTGTGCCGGTAATGTAGAGGGATGTGGGTTGTTCTGGGAATGGCGAATCTGAATCACATAATACAGACAGATGAAATGCTCAAGGGGATTGATAGACATGCGTTTACTTGAGGGAAGCGTTTCTTGCAAGTTGCCTGGATGTCAGCCAGTGTTCTGGTTTGTCTCCAGGGAAGGATTAGGTAAAGTGAGGAGAGAGGAGAGGAGGGGAGGGGAGGGGAGGGGAGGGGGAGTCAGGAGGAGGGAGGAGGGAAGCCAGCGACTCCTTACTCTGCTCCCAGTGCCACAACAACCTCTCCTCCAGTCACACCCATTTTCATGACATAAGTATAAGTATAAGTATAAATACTCTTTTGATCCCGTGAGGGAAATTTGTCCTTTTATCCCAATCCGTGAATTAGTGAAACAGACACAGCACACAGTGTACACACAGTGAGGTGAAGCACACACTAATCCCGGCGCAGTGAGCTGCCTGCATCAACAGCGGCGCTCGGGGAGCAGTGAGGGGTTAGGTGCCTTGCTCAAGGGCACTTCAGCCGTGCCTACTGGTCGGGGTTCGAACCGGCAACCCTCCGGTTACAGGTCCGAAGTGCTAACCAGTAGGCCGCGGCTGCCGCCGAATCCGGTATTCCCAGTGCTCCTGAAACCTTTCCAAACGTTCATATTATGACGGCCATCACGATCCTGTCAAGTGACCTCTTTGGACTCCAAGATGGAGTGTGGATGTGTACCTTGGCTTTTATACACATTTATTTTTGAATCAGGATGTAAATAGACTTTGAGAGGTTCAACATATTTCTATGGTTCTGCCAAATGTTATCACTTCCTTTATAGTCGACTTAAAAAAGACAAATTAGTCAAGAAAATTAAAGGACACTGAACTAAATACAAGTTATGAACTGCATGTAGATAGAATGAAGGCTTTAGGCAGAACAGCCCAAAAGAGGAAAGACTATATAACTCAGATTAATGGCAAATAAGGAAGCAGAAGGGGGTCCATTCATCACTCGACCATGTTAAAAAATTAACTGCTTTGGAAAAATTCACTCTGTAGATAAATCAAGTCAGAGCTGGGAGATGCACACTCCACATCCTGTCACGCACCAGTTCTCAGGGGTTAATTACGTGGATGACGGGGAGGTGTAGCATCTGTGGCGTGGACGAGGGCTGGAGACAGAGATGGATGTGTGGCACTTCCAGCCACGTGACTTAGATTCTCAATGACTTGCCTGCCGAACAGGTCTCTGACCACATTAACTCAGTCTTAAATGACACCGGCAGAGAAACACGGATTGCTTTAGCAGAACCTACATGCAAGACAATTTTGCATTGACCTACTGTGTGTGTGAAAGGCAGAGTGTCTGTTTTGTCATTAATCAAAGCTCCCTTCTAATACCGGAGAATACAACCATGTGGACGTGAATTTTGTGCATCTCTGCTGCCATGTCGCACTCTTGGCTGCAATAAAACCCAGCTATTGCTAGGCAACAGAGCTTTCAGTAGCCCTGTAGCATTGTGAAGGTCTTCCATTAGTAGCAAAGGATTCTACCCTCTAATTAACGGAACGCTTGCGCTGATTGTGATGAACACGCCCTTCATAGCGTGGGCTGAATGGAGCAATTGACAAACAACTCTACAGATAACCTTCACTGCATTGGGGGGCAATATGCTCACCTTTAATAAGTGTAGTCTTTTGAGTGCTGATAAATCCCATCTCACTCATTTGTTTTTTAATATGAGGTCAGTGCGTGTTTAATGGAAGTGAATAAGGGAGCAAAACTCACAGCCATTATGTACGGTACAGGAGACGATAAAACAGGGATGAAGATAAAACAGTTATGGGGGAATGTCTAAGGATCCTCCTCATGTGACTGGAGACATCATGGGTGGCAGCATTTCAAATTCCTGGGTACCTCAATCAGCCCATGTTGCCACTGTGTGAATCTACTTCCTCTGGAACAGCACAGTCCACTGGCAAGACAGAAACAGGAAGACGTTTCACCCTGCCAATTAAGGCATCGTTGACATCAGTGAGGCCGGACGCCTGGACACTGAAATGGGTTTTTTTTATTTTTACTATGTATGACCGTTGTATTGGTTTCCTAGTCAGTGTTGTGTTGTGTTGTGTGTGCGTTACTAACCCATTTAGAGTGAATGCCGTAGATGGTTGAAGCTTTATTTTTTACACGAATGACACTTCCACACTGACAAGCACACACAACCAACAGGCTTGAAATGAAAAAGAAAAAACACATTTTATTGCACTTAAGTTATAAGAAAATAAAAATTCTAAGTGAATCAAACAATACACAATCCCTTTAAGTTTTTTTCTGTCTGTTATGTCAGGCAGTTACATGAACTGAATGAAAAATAAAAACACCTCCGACATCTGATTTTTAAAAACCAGATCATAAATTAAACTGAAATAAAAAAAAAAAAAAAAAAAACAGATAAGAGAGAGCAAGATTGTTTTATAATATACAGTGTTATACCACTTTCACAGTTCAGCTTGAGTTGTGTGACTTGGAGAATGAGACTAATCGTTTGGCTATGTTCACCTTGAATTCATTTGCCTGTGTTGCTGCGTGTCCCCTGCCTTGCTCTGAGAGCGTGAAGGGGTCTGTTGCTGTAACATCTCAAACACTACACTCTTCCTTGTCACCACATGGACCTGTCAGTTGGTTTAATGGTGATGCCTCTGAAATCAGTTGGAAAAAAAAAAACATTCGAGTGAACGAAACACAGACATCAAGCTCATAGACAGCTACATGGACAGTTCTCATTCACTTTAAAACCCTGACTGGGCTGTTGCTTTAGTAATCCTGTCAAACATACATTTCAAAGGAGTACAGGCTAACAGAGCTTTGTCCAAAGGAATGTGTTTACAATTATCCAAGACCTCACACAGTGCGCGCACACACACACACACACACACACACACACACACACACACACACACACACACACACACACACACATTCATTTGCTCATGTCAATCCTATCCTGTCTCCTCGGGCAAACCTGTCCTGGTCTGTTCATCACTCTCTCTGCTCAGCCTCGTAGAGGCACATTTGGCTCAAGTTTCAGTGGCAAAAACAAAACAAAAACACACACAAAAAAATGTCGGTTGTAATTTCCACTGCACATCTTTTTTTTTCCTCTGTCCAAACTATATAGAGTCAATTTTTGGAATTTAGTCTGGGACTAAAACGTCACAGCGAGTTAAAAGTTCCACCTTGCTTTTCTCTGTCTAGCAGCATGAATTCCGTTTGGCCACTGGGAGAAACAGTACTGGGGGGAAAAAGCGCGCTTCCCAGGAGCTGAGGTGATGCTTGCTCGCCACCACCACAACGCAAATGCACACTCACTCACCCCCTCACACACACACACACACACACACACACCTCCCGCCTCTACCCCCATCCTCAGCTTTAAACACCTGGGCTGAGGTGACTAAATGTCCAGGCTCTCCAACATAAAGGCCAATGACCAGACACTGAGCTGGAGGCTGGACTTCTTGTCAGCTCTGTGCATGAAGGGGAGAGAAAGAAATGGAAGGAGAGAGGGGAAAAATCCAACAAAAATCCAAACAAATAGAGAGAATGTAACGTGAACAGCAAAGAACAGCTTAATACTGGGATGTGTTGCTAATGGCAACAGCAGGCAAAATAAGAGGGGAACAGGACATTTGTGGAGCACACTAAAAGGTTTCGTAGTCCGTGTTTGTTTGTGAGGAACTCAAAGCCAGGAAACAAAGTGATGGAGACAGGAAGAAAAAGGAAACAAACCAAAATGCACAGAAAGAAAGTGGAGAGCACCTGTCCCAGGGCCTAGGCCACCAGGGCTGGAGAGCACCTGTCCCAGGGCCTAGGCCACCAGGGCTGGAGAGCACCTGTCCCAGGGCCTAGGCCACCAGGGCTGGGGGCATCCTTCAGGCCAGTCCACGCCTCTCTACTCTGTGCCATGTGCTCCCATACCCAAACCCTATCAGCCGTGGTGGGGGGCTCCATAAGCAGCACTGTGAAAGTAACTCAATCGGAGGTCTCTGGGAGTGAGTGAGTGAGTGTGCATGTGTGTAGGTGTGTGTGTTTACTGCTGCCTGGTGATGGCGCGCTCTTGGCCTGCTCTAAACAGGTGAAGGAGGTGGGGTGGGAGTGGGGGGGGCTAAAATCATGTGGGTTTTGTGCATCTCAACACAGCATTGCTGGCAAGTGCAGACCAGTCTGTCTGTGTGGCTGCTGCTGCCGTAAGCAAGTCGACCTCCTGCTGCAAACGCACATCCGGAGGGTGGGGGGAGGGGGCAGCGCAAGAGTCCAGTCCTCTCCTCTGTCTCAGCCCCTCCTCCACGTCGTCCTTGCTCACGTCGTCCGCCCCAAGCAAAGGCCCCCCGTGTCAACCACCCCGTCCAGCCAGGGGGAGAGAGAGAGGGTGATGGAGAAACTGTAGAGCCAGATAACACCACCACCACCACCACCATCATCACCACCACCCAGCAGATGGGGAGGGCTGGCTGGAGATGGTTGGAGAGATACATTTTTTTGTTGCTGTTTAAATAAAAAAAGAGCAAGCGATGGATCGTGACATTGAGCTCCACAAAGAGGGGCTCAGCCATCCACCCTCAACCCCTCTTTCACTCACTCGCTCTTATTCTCTCTCAATCTCTCCCTCTTTTTCTCCCCTCCTCCTCCACCACCTCCTCCACATCATCTTCCCCGGTCTTTAAAAAAAGAAAAAAACCTCGCAAGTCACTTCATGTCCACGTCGAAGTCCAGCACGAGCAGCTTGGTCTCCTCGGTGCCGTTGCGGCTGCCCACGGCGCACACCAGCTTGGTGTTGGAGGCGCGGATGCGCCACACCACGCCGCCGCTGCCGCCACTCTCCAGCGTCACCAGGTTGCGGATGAACTCGCCCGTCTTCAGGTCCCACAGCTTGACCGTGCCGTCGTCCGAGCTGGTGATCACGAAGTTCTTGTTGAACTGGAGGCACGTGACGGCGCTCTGGTGCTTGTGGGGACCTACGGGAATCAGAGACGCAGACAAGGAGAGTTAGCGAGCGCCGTCATTACGGAATGACACAGAGCTCCCATTACAGACCATTAGTTTGATTTTCTATTGTTATTTCACATCTTTCTTTCAACGTCTCCCCTCACATGTATCTAAGTGTGGGAGCAAACCATATCTACAGTATAGCCTACACATGAATTATTGCACATAAACAACGACAATACACAAAGAATCTGTAGGCAATTAGAAAATAAACCACTTCTGTATGAAATACAAATGCTAATTAGTACACAGTAAATCACATCTGTCTGACGATTAACACAGTAGATAATCGAGTAGAATAAGCCAATAAACAGAACCATGAACAGCTTTTTCCATTTCCATTTCAAAGCAACATCCACTAATGAGGAACAAGTCATTCAATTGGTGTTTTGTGTGTAGGTAGATATGCCCCTTTTGAAGACTGCACATCTTCAGTGCCCTTTGTGGTGTACTGCCTCATGTGTCATCAACTCAACAAAGGACTGTAGAAACCCCCCTCCCACACCCACCACCATAATAAAGCATCAGGTACATTTCCTTTAATGTTAAGTATCCCGTTTCTCTGTCTATTGTTCTATCTAAATGTCATCATGAATAGAAGGGAAATGCCCAATGACCCAATTAGCTGACCTACAAAGAGACGACATCCCCCCACCTCCACTGCCCTGCACCCCCAACCCAACCCCCCTCCTGCTCTGTGCATCTGCCTCGCAGGGCTCCCCGACACGCCATGTCTTGTCCCATCCCCCTCACTCCTTTTCATCCCCCTTGCAGCCCCGTGCCGCTCCATCCCTCTGATGCCAACAGAGGGGATCCCTTTGTTCTCCTCAGATAGCAGCCATAGGGTGTTTAATAAGGCCATCCAGACGAGAGAGCGCCGTCTCGCAGACTCCATAGTCTGGATGGTTATAGGAAGTGATACATACAGTAATTGTTATGGGGACAGAGAGAGTCACTGGGGAACGAGGAGCTGCATGATATCGGCGTGTTGTGCTCAGTGTCCGTGGTCAGTGCCCATTGTTTTCCTACAGCAGTAAACCATTCCGTTTTCTTTGTTTATGGATCTGTGCACTCTCCCTGACTACTCCTGTTTAGCAGGCCTCTGAGACACAATTACGGCGTCCAGATAAAAGAGCCAGTGCGGCTAAGGATGACGGCATCGGTGCGCGAGAGCGGTCACACTACACAACACAGCTAAAGGACACAACAAGCACTAAGGGAGCCCGGCCATGGATGGCTGCGTCTGTTTTGCCTCCCGGTAGCCGTGAGTAGAAAGCTAGACTAAGGCATTTCAAAAACAAGGTCGTAAACACAATGCAGTTGCACTCTTTAACATCACAGCCGTTTGGCTGCAGATCCTGGGGAGATCCACTGGCTCTCTGACCTTGAAGTGTCTGGAGGCACTGGCCCGTCTTGATGTCCCAGATCTTGACGGTGGAGTCGGCGTTGCCGGACACCAGGATGTTGTCCTTCAGCTCCATGCCGCTGGTGAGGGACTGGTGCCCGGTGAGCGTGTGGATGCAGTTCCCCGTCTCCACGTCCCACACGCGGATCGACGTGTCCAACGAGCCGCTGACCACATGCACGCCGTCGAACTGATAGGGAGGAAAAGACAGGTCTCAGGTCGGACTCACATTCGCACAACACTACCGTACTTAAAGGTGCTCAAGGAGCGTCTCCTACTGCAGAATCAGCCCCTCTCTGGCCGAGCGGGCCATGCATGTCCTTAGACAGGGCTGGGGCCTGAGCTAAAGTGCGGTGTAATCACTGGGAGGACGTGCCCAGAGGACAGGCTGGGGAATGCATTAGCCTTTAACAGCAGCCCAGTAGCAGCACTGCAGACACAGCCCACAGCTTACACAATTTACCAGTGTGACACTGGCCACCACTGGTCAATCAATCTGATTAGCACAGGAAATATGTGCATGGATAGCAGTTATGAAAGACTTTATAGACACTTTACCATGCCTGTCCACCAATAGGGGCAAAAACATTAAGGTTCGGGGATGCATACAGTATTATAGGAGACCCCTCTCCCTATGAGCTGCAACAAGCTTGATGACGACATTCACAAATGTCCATGACATATTGATGAATACATGACAAACAGTGATAAAATCTCTATATCAATCTGATATGAAATATTGTATTTACATGTACTGAAAGAAATGTTCTTACAGTAAGGCCATTTCTAAAGAATAAATGTTGGCAGTGTTCAGCTGGCATAACAGAACAAGATGTTACGTTACGGAGAGCCAGACAGAGGTTAGTGCCCTGTATATGACTCATGTTCACTCCCTTCCATGTGAGCGCATTAGACTAGCTGTAGGCCTGAGCGGCTTGCTGACGCCCTACAAATAGGGAGGCTGGAGTTTTCATGCCGTTGAGTGAAACAAACCTGTCTGAGTGATATATTGGCCTCTGAAGCCTTCCTACAGTATGCGCACTAATAAACCTTTGTGTGTGTGACTGTGTGCAGCCATGTTGCCTACCTGTAAGGAGTAGACTCTGTTGGTGTGGCCCTGCAGTGTGTGCAGGCAGGTCTCGGTCTCAGGGTCCCACACCTTGACCATGAAGTCGTAGGCACCGCTCACGACCCTGCGCCCGTCATACTGGACGCAGCGCACGGCCGCCACGTGGCCCATGAGCACGTGCAAACACTGACCCGTCTCGATGTCCCACACACGCAGCGTGGCGTCCCGGGAACCACTCACCACCCTGCGGACAGACAGATGGACAAGGATGGCGTTAAGGTCTCTTTATCCAAGGACAACAGATTGTGCTGTATAGTTGCTTCACCTTTAGGGGGGCACACCATTTATCAAGGGGATTTACTGTATTCTGCAGGCACGCTTATTGAGGCAGATATCACTGGACTCCTGCCAAGACATATCCATTTTCATTTCCCATGATGAAATCCAACTACGCGTGCCATGGCCTTTTCATCTCACAGCATTGAACACAAGTCCACCATAAATAACATTTTACTACATTTCAGCTGAGGACAGAATGTCTCCTCTAATGCAGGCTGGAACAAAGGAGGCAGCGGAGAGGCATTGTGCTCTGGAACCTTCAACTGCACTGGCGCCTGCACTCTCTCCCCACCTCCCATCTTGCCTCTTCCAGGGCGGTCTGTTTCTCGGTGCACTGGCCCTTTCTACCCAGTGAGTAATCAGGACAGGGTACCCCCAGAATTGTCAGACCTAAATTTAAGACTTTTTAAGACCTTTTTAATACCACTTCAGATGAAATTTAATACCTACATCGCACCCATTCGGATAGAATAAATAATATTAAAAGGTAAGATTAAACCTCAAATAATTACTATTTTAATTACTTAGTGTTTGAACATGCCAACATGAACATGAACATGACAGCAGTGCAGTGTCAACGCAAAGATCATGGACAAATTTACACGGAATAGAACCTAGTTGATTTCAGGGATTAAAGTGAATTTTTTTTTTTCTTTTTTCAGGCCATAAGTCATACGTTGTTCATATCTACCTATAGAGATAGCACCCCTTTTGCGGTCGCGACCTATTGGTTTTTAATGTACAAAAAGATGCAAACAGAAAAGTAAAGCACCAAATAAACACCAAAACGAGGCTACAGGGTACTCTTAAGTTACTACCCTGTGTACCCTGTAGCCTCGTTTTAGCTGCCAATGGCCGCCATGTAAATAAGGTGAATTGAGAGTGCTCAATACCATCCCTGACCATTGCTGATTAGCCATTGCTGTTCTTTTCTACTGCAGCGATATTGTAGCAAGTCTTTAACTTACACTCTTATTTAATTATTTCAGGCCAAAAGTGTTTAAAGGGGAGATTTTTTTTCTTGTTAATATGCAATTCAACACCAAGTAAAATCTATAAAATCAAGTTTGCAAGACCTCACATTTCCTCATCAAAGTAACGAATCAGACCAGTCTAGATATTGTTCATATTTCCATTTATTTCCATTTGTTGCCTGATCCGCATCTGCATCTAATGAAAACATGGTAATTTTGAGTTTTACAGACAACTCAGTTTTCCAATGAGCAGCAATACTGTGTGTGCTCATGCAGGAGGTCTGCGCATCTGATAACGACAATCTGGAGAGGGCGCTTTTGTCTTCAGCAACAGATTGTATAAGGTTGACAAGAGGTTGCGATATGGTGAGGGACAGGTCGTGTTGCGCTATGAAAGAACATGCGTAGCCTACTTAGTGCAAAAGCGGTCAGCCATAGATAAACGCACACAAATCATGACGCTAATATGCAAGGTTCTGGTAGGCCTACTGGTTATGGTTTTGTGCTATAGATTAATAATAGCAAAGTTTTAAGTTGACTATTTTAATTGCATGGTTATTTTTTGTCAACATACGCTCACTGTCGTTAAAAGTGAGGCCTAAGCAAAATAGGCTACAAGGCTGTCTGTGCGTCTTAAAAACGACTGGCCCCCTTACTCAACATAAAATAATAATATCGCGAACTGTTAACACGCTCAGTCAAAACCTTCCGTCGCAAATTGTGAAAAACATTGTTGTACATGTCACAACAGACAGGAGGCATAGGCTACAGTTTATATTGCATCGCTTTACACATAATGTTAGTTGCATTGATTAAAAACTGTAACAATAATAGTACATAGCAGGCTATCTGTTCAAGTCATAGGTGACACCCAAAATGAATGACCTCCCCTGACAAGAGTTCGCAATAGTAAGAAATTGTCTACATTGATGCATGGAAAGAACACAGCCTCTGAATTCGCACATAGAGCTCACAATAGCATATCCAAAAAAGTTAAACGGATTGGGCAACCTCATCAGCTGTCACGATTGGGTCACTATAATCCAACTTTTAGACTGTCCTCCAGATGTGTTTTTTTTTTTTAAAGAAACCACCCCAGGCCAATGAGACAAGCGTGTAGCTACAACATAAACAAAGCGAAACTCATGGCTGACGTTTCTTTTTGAGCGATCTCTGATTGAGACACAGAAAGT
Organism: Alosa alosa; assembly: GCF_017589495.1. Lineage (NCBI taxonomy): Eukaryota > Metazoa > Chordata > Actinopteri > Clupeiformes > Clupeidae > Alosa > Alosa alosa. Next base: position 33,862,243 of record NC_063189.1, read on the forward strand.
TCTCAAGAACACTATTAGGTCTTTAAACATTTACCATCACACACATTCATTCATCGGACCTAATATTTGTAGTTGCCTTAAAAAAAGGAAAAGAAAAGGTGATACCCCCCCTCCTATTTTTTTTATCAGCATCGATCTCAAATATGACATTTCTAAAATCAAATTGACGGAAATCCGTCGTACGACAGAGAACTTTAATCCTTGTGATTTACGCTATGTGAGGATATTAGACTAAATCTACTGATCATTTGAAAAATTAAGACCTCCGTGAAAAAATTCCAGACTTTGAGGTGAAATTCAATACTTTTTAAGGCCTTAATTTAGTAAAATGAAATTTAATACTTATAAGACTCCGCGGGTACCCTGCAGGAGTCGCTCAGACCTCGCATGGCCCTGGGCAGAAAGAGCACTAGGGCCGGACACGAGCGCACGGAGACTGACGGGAGGCCTCTGCAGGGGGCAGAGTGCAGCGCTACAGCCCACGGAGCACATTGTTGTGCACTGAGGTGAGAACATCAGCCTTTTCCAGCTGCGACCCGAGTCACTTTAAGAGCACGTTAGCTGCCGTACCCTTGGTCGCAATTCACGTTTGATAATGAACTGGAATATGCGCTCCCTCAAAGCCCAATTATCAACTCTAAACGACTTGGGAGAATCAGATATTGGGAAAAACAGCTCTGTGATGACCTATGAACCAGCAAATAAAACATAAATATTCAACATAATCTAAGTATCTACTACATAGATGATTTGTCTTCTATAAGGTTCTGTTCAGATGAGAACTTGTAAGGGAATAAGTCAGTGACCCATAGATTATGCCCACCATGGGATGAGTGAACAAATATGAGAGCCTGAACGTATACGAGCACAAGTGCATGAGAGTGGGGGAGTAAGAGGGTGTGACCTCGGTCTGCCGTTAGTGGTGTGTGCTGACGGTACCTTTTCTCATGAAGGTGCATGCAGCGCACAGTGGAGGTGTGTCCGTACAGCGTGTGGATACATTCCCCCGTCTCGGCGTTCCACACCTTCAGCGTGCGGTCCGTCGAGCCGCTGATGATAATGTTGTCCCTCATCTGGGACGACCACACGCCACCCGTGTGGCCCACCAGTGTCCGCAAACACTGAAAACACAACAGAGGAGGGCAGCCATCAGACACATGTGCACATTTACAAAACACAATAGAGGGGGCAGCCATCAGACACATGTGCACATTTACAAAAGACTTTACATGCAACACATCAATACAAGTGTAATGCCACACATTCTGTAGGACTCCCTGGCAGAAGAGATATTGTCTCTCAATGGCATTTTCACAGCCACCCATTGACAGCGTCAACCTCAGATGGGCAGACTGGCAGATGCAGACAGTATACCAAGAGGGTCAAGGTTGAGGGAATCTCAACGGCCATCCTAACTGTTACACTGGTGTCTATTTCAACACCAAATAGGGACATTGGACTTGTTGGACCTGCTTCTCGGCACACTTCTCATCACCTATAAGTCGCTCTTGGGTGCTCCTTGTTGGTGCCCCCCACCCAATCCCAATCCTCCCCCACCTTTTTTTATGCAGCCCTTGCCACTTAATCTACTAAACCCCTCTTCTACTGCACTTTTTACACCCCCCCATTAATGCACAAATAGGCTGACACCAGACATAATTTCACTGCATTTCTTACTTCCAGTAACTATATGCATGTGACAATAAACTTCCTTGTATCCTTGTAAGTTCTTAAATCACATAGTGAACGAGAATATCAAACTAGGCGAAGCCATTATGCCAAACTGCTGAATTTCCAAAAGTAAGTAAGTGCAGACAGATCACAGAGTTGAGTGTTTTAGTTCAATGTCATATCAGCACCAATGGCTGCATCATGGTAAAAAGGGTATAACCATGGGTATAACAGTACAAAAAATCTCAAGATTTGGACTATCAGAAGTCTTATCAGAGAGCATCCTCTGGGTTATGTCACACCAACTGAAAGAGGCAGAGCCCAATATTGAAGTGGGTTGACCTTATTAATGAGCTTGTGATGAGTGGATGTGCATTTGATCTGTTGTAGGGGAGCGATTTTGGCAAATTTTAAACTGGGATGGAGCCTGGAAGGAAAGAGCATGCAAAATAAATGGGAAAGACCTTTAGAAAGGTCATTGGAAAACACACTATAATGTGGTAGAGGAACAAATATAATATTGGCCTTTCCTCAACCTATGTAATTTTCCTTTTTCCTTATCTATTCTCGACCAAAGCGGCTAATGTATTCCACTTCAGAGGAAACTGTGCTAATACAGCCAAAAAAAAAATAAAATGATTTCCTCATTTTAGATGACAGATTAGCTATTGATTGCGAAACTCTCCCAATCTGTTTGAGAGGGGATGGTATTAGGTAAATTTAATTAGCGCTTTGACGCTGCATTTAATTAGGGCTTGAGGAGACTATGCTCCTCTGGGCATTCTGTGGGTGTGATGATCCATAGCTCTGCAGAGCAGGCTGGGGCAGCTAGCCTCTAAAGCAGGGCCCATAAACCTGCTGATGGTACTTCAGTCACCGAGGCAGAGGTGGCCGTGGGCTTTTTTTATTTTATTTTTTATACGGGGCGATAAACAGTGATGCTCCGTTAACTCTCCACAGCACTACACGACCTCGGTGCCTCCACTCATCACGCGGGGTCACAAAGGTTAACTTTATTCTGCACTCGTTTCGCCGTCCTCTGCCTCTGCAGCAGCCACAGCAGCAGTCCCAGCAGCCAGTCTGGTCAGCAGGACGGGGAACAAAAGGCTCAGGCTGCTAACAAATTGGAGGCAATTAAACACCATTACCAGTGGCCAAGAGGATAAATGAGATCGAGACGCTTAGTGAAGTGAGAGCGCTAATGACTTGGTGACATCTATGGACAATCATGAGAAGGGAAAAATCATGGCTTTCGCATCCATTTTCTGGCCACTGCAGACATCTGCCTCCCTCTCAGAGGAAAGAGCCTCATCGTATGATCCCTGTGATGTATCCAGCCCGTCTCCACATCCCCATGAAACCGGGTGGAATGGGAACATTGGTTGAATATTGATGAGGCCATGGCTGAATTAAACATGAGCATTTTGATTCTGTAATGAGTGTATGTTACCAGGGAGATGAATTTCTCAACATGAGTGCAAACCATAGTACTTGCATAGCCAGTCCGTGTCCACAAAGCCTTCCCCTGTTCTTGGCCGATTAGAGCCCACTCAGCCAGAGTCTGGAAAGAGGACCTTTGAAATGAAATGGCTTAGGTGTCTGTTTATCTGCCTGTGGAACAAGCACAAAGGCAGCCACCCCTGGCAGCCAGCGAGCGGAAGATTAAAATTCTTTTAAATGGCTGTTGGAGCCCCAGAGATGGTGGCATAATCCTGGACTCTATTTTTATTGCATTTCTTGCATTTTTTTTCGGTCTGCATTTGATCCATGGTGAAAAACAGGCACTTGCCTGACAGCAAATAGAGACTGCTCAGGGAAATGTTTGGAAGAATACAGTTTCCAACAACTCACAGAACAAGGAGCAGATGTGGCTGCTGCTTCTAGATGTTTCTGTGGCTTGGAACCCAAACAAATCTCTTGTATTGCCCATCACGCCTGATTTCCCATTCTGCAACCACTGATTTGTGGCCTGTACCTTTGTGATGGCCTTTGATGGGCCAGCTCGGCGTGTGTGATTTGTGCCTGTGAGTGCTCAGCTGCTGAGAAATCTGTGTGGAGCAGCTGCTCTGGCCTGCTCACACTCAACACAATGAGCCAGAGCTGTGCCAGCCCATCTGGGACCAGTGAGCATGCTCTAATGGGGTTTTCGGGACCAATCAGAAATGTACAGAGAATCATGGGAAATGTAGTTATTCAATTTTTCTGGCTGTAGTGGAGTAGACAGTAAATGATAGAGATGAAGGAAAAAACAGCATCATTATATGTTCAGTGATTACTGAGTCACTGATTTTGGTCCACTTTATAGCGGAGACAAGAGCGGGGGATGGTCTGGGATTCTGGCATGCGGCAGTAGGCACGGTGAGCTGTTGATATTCAGCCAGGATGCAGTCTGAGTCATACTGGCGACAGGACTGGAGAGAGAGTGAGAAAGCGAGCGAGAGAGATAGGGAGAGAAAATAAGCAGCAGAAAAGCAAGAATCGGAGCCTTCAAGGACACAGGGTAATAAATCAGAGGGCACGAGTTGGGTGTTGTTTTTCTTCCTCGTTCCCAGTGCTCCCATCTAACGCTGCGGAGCATGACCAGGCAGAGAGGGTGTGATCTTCGGCGCCACTCATCCTCAGCCACTGACCTCCACATTCCTGACGGCTGTAATTGGGAGTTGGCTGTGAGGCGATTTCATGCCGAACCGTAAATATCAATGGAAGACGCCTACGAGAGTGTGGAGTCTCTTTTTTTGTGTGCAATTCTTCACATTCCTCAACAGTGTGTCAACAACCTGAGGGAACAAGACCAGGGCTTCACTGCACGCATATGAACACACACCTTCAGCCTAAAGCCATGTTGCTAAAGTTTCCTGTGAAAATGCACAAGGGGCGCCAACATGCATATTCTACTCGAAAATGAGTACCCACAGCAACAGCTCTTTAATATTATATACAACATTAGTAGCATAATCACCTCATGACACATTAGTAATGGATGATTTCTTTCAAGCCTGATAGCTAAATACTCTAAGTGACAGCTCTTATCGCAAAGGGATTCCTGATCTGCCTTTTAACAGCTATGTGACCTCACAGGGCGCCGCTCCCTGACGGGCACCAGGGGAAGCGTCTCCGCTTCACTGCACAGGCGGCATGTGGGTACCATCACAGCGGTGAAGAGAGAGAGAAGTGGGAAAAGAGGTACGCAGAGAGATGAAGGCTGACAGCCCTCCCACACGCAACACTCAACTGGGGAGTGTCTGGTTCGGGCTATCCTGCCACAGTTCTGCGCTGACGTTTATTAGGAGCGACACCCTCGCGGGTGAAGCGGAGGGCTCCACCGACACATGGCGGCGGGCCGACGCAGACATCCTCGTTAGACTGAAGACTTCAGTCAGTCAAACACAGCCTGGCTGCACTCGCTCTCTCTGGTCTCATCCGTCCGCTTCAAAGGGACACGTGTCATAGGCTGCTCTAAGCGTCTGAAGCTAATCTACCCCTGCCATCACTTCCCTATTACTCGCAGCAAGGGTCCTCGCTCAGCTCATGCAACAACCCCCATTTCCTTGAGCTGGGAAAGTACACACCGTCCATAATCTGAGCTCATCACAGAGAAGAGTGTAAGACTCTCATAAACCTCATGCCCTTAAATACAAACATGACTGCCTGCCTGCAATGAGGCTGGTGAGGTGGCAGCCACACTCACCACACTATGCCCATCAATATGTCAGGCGTGGGTTTAGGTAGGTATAGAGGACGAACACAGCAACACACTGAGTGCAGTGGTATTGTACATTCTGTGAAATATTTCCCTGCCTCAGGCAGGTTCATGTTCTGGCCTGCAACAGTTTCTGGAGAGCAGTGTTCTTGCGAGCAGGTTGCGAGCCAAGAGAAGCCTCAGGTGCGCCTTGCACCTTTGCCTGCGCGTGCCGTCTACCTGCCAAGCGGGGAGTCCCGCTGCTCCTGACAGATGGGCGGTTTGGAGAAGCGGTCCGCTCCACACTCGCGAGGAAGAGCACAAATGGCGGAAAAGAAGAGTGCGTGGCTGCCGGAGCACAGTCGCACTGAGGTAGAAGGCAGCCAATTTCTCCACTAATAATCAGCAATCTCATTTCAATTCATTACGGAGCCTCTCCAGAACTCCACCCACCCTCTCCCCATGGCTCCAGCAAGCTCCTCAGAGAGCCTAATGAAGGCAGATATCTGGCCACGGCTCGGGGAGGGGAGCGGAGAGGAAAGCTCTCCACGACACAAGGGCTGCTTATCTTCCCCCTAGAAAGCAGCCAGAATCAAACTGTGAGCAGGAAAATGGAGACCTTGGAAAAAACAACCTGAAGGACAATCACAAATTAACAGTTTGCATACACACTCGGCCTGTGGAGGGGAAAGCTTGTGAGAGGCAAGCAGAACAGATGAAATAGTCTTTAGTTTAGAAACGGCCTTTAGTTTTCAATGTCAAATGTCTACAAGTTGAACAAGCCAAACTTCTACAGGCTTTCTCTCACCGTCCATATTGATCTGGCTTCAGTTCGGTTCAGACATGTGAAAGGAAGATCGGCTTGGGCTCCAGTGGGCAGAGGCTTTACAGCCCGTCCACAGCAGAAAGACATGCTCACACCAGCTCAAGGGGTCCAGCAGAGGCACAAAAACGCTTGTAGACACGATACTCGTGTGGAACAGACACAGAATTTGAGAGAAAGCAGCCTTACATGTAGACAGCTAGATGGATAGATGGCGAGAGACAGAGATAAATAATCAGATCAGATTCAGCCTTAGATGCACCTTCGCTGTAGAGCTAGAGGAGGACTTGCGTTCAATATATTCTGGTTTTTAAGAAAACTTTTGTGTGCAGGTTTAGAATTAATTCTACCTCCTCTTCAAACAGACAGTGCGGATGTGAGGGCGCAAAAAGGGGAAAATGTACCAACAGAAATCACATTTAATCAATTAATTCAGGTTGGTACTGCCTCAGTAATTAAGTGTAAGAGGGCCGACAGGTACCGAGATGACTACTGATGACCTTCACCAAATAAATGGAACAGAAAGATCCAGAGGCTTTCCCTTTAGAGGGCCTTGCAGCCAGGTGCATTGTGGGATACTCCTGGCTCTGCGCCAGTCCACTGGTTACGACCCCCGTCACAGAGCCTAGAGCACATCAGCCATCTGCTGTCTCTCTCAACAGACACGCAGCCATCACCTCGACCGGCTCGCACCAGACCCAGCGTAATCCCCCTCACCAGACTCACCGCCAGTCAACGGCTCTCCATTTTGCCGTGTGCGTGCGCATCAAAATCAGGCGACCGGAGAACGCCGCTGAGATTCTTTAGAGCCATTGAGTTCTAAATTAGCACCCAAATGGGCCCATAATGTGGGGGCCACGTTCCCCTCCTCTCGCCTCACCCGCACATTAAAAAGCAAGGCGACGGGGAGGGGCCCCATCTGGATAGATATAAAAGAGGAGAATTTTCATTAGAGCCAGGATGAAAATGGAGGACTGAAAAGGGGTGGGAGGTGGTGGGGTGGGGTGGGGTGGGGTGGGGTGGGGGCAGAGAAGAGAGGGCGATTAACGGTGTCCTTTCCGTTCTCCATACTGTTCCAGACCAAATGGCTCGCTTTCAAAGGGAGCTCATAAACAAGTCACACGGGGTTCGTGTCACTGCATCGCCTTCGCCAATGAATACTTAAAGAAGCCTGTGGGCAACAGCCCTTTCACTCCATTTAACACAAACACACACACACACACACAGTCTGAGCAGGAAGATGGTAGGGGTTGGGGGGGGGGGGGGAAGAAGCCCTTTAGAGGTGCAATGAAGCCACATTGTTAACATGACAGCGACTCATGTCACTCATAAATAATTGAGCGCCACAACATTGTCCCTGATGACTGTGGAGATGACTGCCTATACTGCTGGTTGCTACTATTCCTGCAACAGGGGGGGGGGGGGGTGTCCTTCAGACTCAAAGTGATACCTCCATAGCCCCCACACCAGCCCCACATTAATAACTGGAAATCAATAGGAAATGACGGCCACACACTCAACCAGCTGAGGGTGAGGGTGTGAGGGTGTGAGTGCAAAGCTGCTCTAAGTGGAGGATGTGGAGGAGCAGTGGGGACAGACGTTCATTTCCATCTCTCAGTTCCCACGGTAACATCAGTGATCGATGTCCACGCCAGAGGATCAATACTATGCACACTAGTCCAAGCCACAAAACATAGTCAAGCTAAACCAATTGGGACTTCTGCTGCTTCAATGGGTCACAGAGCTGCGCTTGATTTAAATTAGTCACAGATCTCTGGAGAATGAGGGGTTAACAGGAGAAAACACCCGCAGGCTTACCTTTCCGGTGACTGCTGACCACACTTTGAGCGTGTTGTCATCCGAGCCGCTGACGATGCGGTTTCCGCAGAACTGGAGGCAGGTGATCACGTGATCGTCGTGGCCCTTCAGCACCTGCAGGCGGGGCACAGGTGATAACGGCAAACATAAGGCTCCGCAGCCAAGAAACCAGCCTAATGAGGCCCCTTCAACATACATCAAACGTGCAGCCTGCCTCTGAGCAGCTGGGCCGCGCCGCTGTGGGGCTGAGATACTGGGTCAGAGGAACGCTGGCTCAGCAGATGACACAGCACGTTTGGGAGGCGGGCGCGGGCACGCGCTCGCAGTGGTGGCGGCTGGGAAGAGCAGCGGTCCTCTGCCGCCGCTGCTGCCAAGCTAAACACAGCAGGAGGAGCAGCGGCAGCAGCAGCGGCAGCGGCGGCAGCAGAAGACTGTTAGTTCAGCCTCCCAGCTCTCTAGTCAGTTTGCACAGCCAACACTGTGACAATGACAGCCAGGATTCACATCCTCATTGTCAACAGCTTAATGGAGAGTGAAACTATACACTCGTGTCACACAATACCGGCATTCCTGCAGTCATTAATACGAGAGGTGAGGTTACCTTGGGGGATTTGAGGTCTCCTCTCCTCCAGTTGGTGTCTATTCTGTGCTGCCTGATGTAGGCACTCTTCCAGGGACTATGCGTGAAACCGGGTTTGATTACTTTCCGCCGTTTGATGTGCAGAGGCTCATCAATACCTGGGAGAGAAAAAAGCAAAAAAAGCCTTTGTGTTAGCCATATCCTATTCCTGCTACAGTGTTAGCCATATTCTATTCCTGCTACAGTGTTCCTCTGATGTTCATTTTTTATTCTTCATTACTAAAATGGTGACATGTATAGTGTAATCACACCTCCATCATTGAGCCTGTTGAGCGTTAATATTTTCCTGTATCCTGCAGTATTTGTGGTTGGCTTCGCATGTCTGCGTGTGTCGGGCTCCAACACCTACCTTCCTCCCTGCATTTCTCCCTCCAGAGCAGGTTGTCCTCGGCCAGGATGCGCCAGTAGCGACACGTCTGAGCCGCCTGCAGCAGGTCCTTCGGCTCCAGGAATGACAGCACATACAACGCCAGCTGGGAGAGATGGAGAACGACAGAGAGAGAGAAAGAAAGAACGAGAAAGAGAGAGAGAGAGAGAGAGAGAGAGAGAGAGAGAGAGAGAGAGAGAGAGAGAGAGAGAGAGAGAGAGAGAGAGAGAGAGAGAGAGAGAGAGAGAGAGAGAGAGAGAGAGAGAGTTCAGTTGGGGGTTTCTACTCACTCTTACTGTTATCTGGCTTTATCCCGCCTTTATAAAAAGTAATCCGGTCGTAATCCGGTAAAATTTGAGGGAGGAACGAGAGAAAATGGGCACGTAAAAAAGTGCTGGAGCTGAGAGCACTTAGCGGCGGCTGACAGTTACGTAAGGCAGACTACAGTTGGCAGAACCTCAGAAAACAGATTTCTGCTTGCTACCATTTCAGTCAAATCTACACTAATTGCCTGGAGGAGATGGCTGTCAAGATCCAAAATCCAAACATGTGCCCCACGTCTCGATCGCGTCTCCTTAACCAACCAGTAGGAGTAAACAGCGGAGATAAAGACAGGCAGACAGCGCCAGAGAGAGTGAATGGTAGGCAGACGAGAGAGTCTTGGGGAAATGGAGGAGTAGATCTCATCTCCTCATGTGTCAGACCCAACCACAAGCAGGAAGCTGGGTCTCAGTATGGGGTTGGGAGCGCGGTTAAGGTGGAAGGGAAGTGCTTCAACATGCCATCACATTCTCACTCTCCCTCTCTCTTCTCCCCCTTTGCCTCGTCTCATCTCATTCCAGTCAGTGTGCGGCGAGTGTCACTGTGCATGAGGAGACAAGCGTCACCCCCCCCAATCCTCCCCCCCCCATTTCAACCTTCACATACAGCCATCCTTGGCATCTGCCAGGTGTGAGACGCTGTGATAAGAGATGAGAGTCTCTCGGCTGCTAAAGGGTCTGTGGGGAGCTCCTGTGCCATGGGAAAGCAGATATCCTCTGTCTGCTGTGCTCTGCTCAGCTCTGCATGGCGGCTGATAAAGCAGCAGCGAAGAGCATCTCCAGCCACGCCGAGGGGGATTAAGGGAATCTGTTCTCAAGGAGGGGTTCATCTGCACAAAATGTATGGGCACTAATTACAAAATCCAAAACGAGTCAACAGACTTTTGTGTGATAAGCCAGTTGGAGGGCACGGGATTTTGCATAACGTGAAACTAAACTATTCTTGAAACGTCTTTCAAGAATTCTAATAGCTCAACAGGGCATCTGACATTAATGACTGTTATTCCGTAACAAATAAGAAAATATGGAGGACTAGTAAATATGTTTGGGTTAGTAAAATAGATCTGGCAACTCCTGGCAAGTGTTCAGCTTTCTGTTAGCTCCATTTAGCTAACTGAAGGTTACCCAATGCTAACTTGGATAACTACTGTAATACAACATTATTTTAATATTCTATACTCCACAAATTGCTTTATAGATTTACAAAATGTAGGTCTTCCGGTCAATAATAATGTTAGGACTAGTAATAAGGTGTCATTTCATGTCTCCTGGTTAATACCATCAAATAATTCTCAAAATATTGACAAATAAGTGGCTTGCTGGACAAGTAATAATCCTGCTCTCCTTGTGACTTAAATATATGTTGTTGAGATGGTGAACCATCTCCATTTTGGGCCAACATGTATATGAGGTGGATGTTGTGCTCACCTCTTTGGGCAGGAGTGAGATGAAGTCCCGCTGGAACTGGGGCTCGATCACCTGCATCATGTGCTTCACCTGCGTGGGCTCACAGCTGTCTATCAGCTCATCCAATGCCAGCAGCTTCTCTGGACCACTCCAACTCTGCAACACACACACACACACACACACACTGTCAAGGATACATAGAACTAACCAATGTATGTGGGTCTCCTCGGACCCAGATTAGCCTTAGGTAGATGTTTATGGACAGCATATCAGTAAAGGCCTCTTCCATAGTGTTTTTCGTTGTTAAAAACATTAATATGTTCTTGGTGCTCACTCCAAAATAAATTTCCTGTGGAAAAGCTGCCTAATGAGGAGCCATGATGTTTATGAGGGAAAGGAAAACTCTACCCATAGAAATCACCTGTAATTTAGTGCTCTGGCTTTTCAGCCCCTGGGGGATAAATGCGGAGTTCAAAGGGTTTCAGAGGGCAGATCCTGGGGTGCATTACCCAACACGCTGGGCCCACGGCCACAGAGCTGCACTCAGCACACCCAAACAACTCCTCTTGGTCTTCTGTCTTAAGCTAAACTACAAGTGTTTCCATCTCGATTCATGTTTATAGTAAACTGAACGATGGTTAATAACAACTTAGGTGTTACTACACATGATATTTATCATTTTTCATCTTCAAACATGCCTCATTTGAACATTTCCCCAATTAGTACAAACACCCTTGGTGATCTGCAAGTTGGGACTGGAATATGAATCCCTGGGATGGGCAGAGAGCATTTAGTTTTTGTGTTGGTTGACATATTTAACTAACCAACAGGTCAACGTGTGGGAGTCTGTCAATGGCGCAAACCAGCTGTGAGAATGTCATAGGATTAACACCATTTGGGTGGTGGTTCAGCAACCCAAGCCATGCATGTCGAGTTACATAACAAGGGTCAGACTGGGTTCCAAATAATTTTATTTCCAAAGACACTATTATCCCACCAGTATGGTGGTGTGCTGAGGCTTGTTTCTACATAATCTCCTCTTCAAAAAGCTTGAAGCATTTGACTCAGCACACAGACAGCTCACCATCAGATATGCTCAGTCCTTAAGAGACAATGGTAGCAAGCTTTAAAGCTTTAAAAAAAATGTGTGCTAATATCTTCTAAACAAACCCTATTGTTAACACTGAACACTACATAAAAGGCTAAGAAAATAATCTGTTTAAATTATGGTGCAACTTTCAGAGGCAATAACTTACTTACTAAGAGAAATTGACTGTATCCATGCTCTTGCAGATGGTGAAAATAATGAAAAACCATTGAAAGGTGTTGACAGGATGAGCAGTGTTGACAAGTCTCTAAAACACAGAGGGCCCCTTCACACATCTCTGTAGTAATAGCATCAGCACCGCTGTCCAAATGCGTCAAATGTGAATAAGGATGATGTATATTTATCATTAAGCACTAAGCCTTTATGAAAGGACAACTGAAGAACATGGAAAGAGAGCCGTGTTCCACTCCACCTCAGTGGCATTTTGTTTGGCATGGTGATACAATTCATAGAAAAATACCAGGAACATATGTCACTTTTACTTAGACATATTAAACAATGTGTGAGAAACTCCATCTAATTGTTTTTTTTTTGTTTAAGTCCAAATCCCACCCTCTCAGTCAAGACAGGTTGAAGCTGAGCACAGCTGTGGTGTGGCCACCAAGGCCAAGGCTGCAAATGAGCTCTAATGAGCCTGAACAGCTCATTTTCCTGTGGCGGCAGAGCGCTTTCGCATTTGATGAAACCCGCGTGAGAACGTGCCAACTGCTTGGAGCTCGCTCGTCTGAGGACCCCACTGGCTGACGTGAGGTGTGTGTGGGGGTGAGGCGCCAGTGGCGTAGGGTGTACTCACCTGAAAGGTGCGGAGCCATTCCTGCAGGCCGCTGGGGGGCTGGATGGAGGTGATGCGGCGGCGCTGCTGGCCCTGGCCGTTGGCCGCCCGCAGGTCCCCAAACGTTGTGGGAGTGGCAGGGTACGGGACGAGCCCTGTGGGGCTGCGGAGACGAGACAAACACAACGCTACTTCCACCTGTGCACCACTCCAACATGTTTATCTGGGTACTGGCTAACACTGACTGTGGAGAAATAACTGTCTATGCTATGGGCATCAAAAGGCGAGGAAGGACCATTGAAAGTAATGCACTAAAAGCACTTCCTCACAGAAGAGTTTGTTTGGGAGCTGAGCCTACAGAGATGTGTGTGTGTGTGTGTGTGTGTGTGTGTGTGTGTGTGTGTGTGTGTGTGTGTGTGTGTGTGTGTGTGTGTGTGTGAATCATTAGCAGAGCGCAGAGCGGGATGAGCTGCGGCAGCCTGTGTGGATATCTGATGCCGCATTTAATCACAACTGTGCCGCCACTACAAAAGGCTGGGTGGTGGGAAACGCTCCGCGTCCACGACTAATGAGCTGAGCAGCCTGAATCGGAGCCAAGAGCTCACGACTGGCCCGTCCGAGCACCCACACCACACCGCCTCGCCACTGCCCCACCGCCAACACTGGGGCCAGACAATGCCCTTCTTTATTTGCCACACAAGGCCATCTACATACTGAGTGCCAATTTTGTGTTTTTCAGCTAGCCTTTCACCATCGCTTCTGAGGTTCATTAGACCTCCCTGGATGGTGCTTGATGGCCTATGCATGATTTTTTTGCATGACGTTTGCATAGCTTGTTTGCTACACTGGTTTGCTGGATCCGTTCACTAGGGGACTTCAAAGTGAGTATGCTGCCAGACGAACCATTCTTGGTATCAGCAGGCTGCGGCCCTGAGCTTTAAACTTCAGGCTGCAGACAACTTCAAAGGCTATATCATCACTGTGTCAAGAGACGAAAAAATGAAAATATTCAACGGCACAATTTCAGGGGCTGGATCCATCCTGCTTAGTGACAATCTTCATGGGAGCAGGCAAGGTCTGCTCCATAATGGATTCATCTTTAATGGGATTTCAGAGAGAGACAGGAGCCAAGGCTGTGCAACTACCAGCCAGCTGCAGCCAGCAGGCCACTTGATTGAGAGGCGCAGAGGATACAGTCAGTAGGTGGCCAGGAATGAGTGTGTGGCGCGCACACTTGAGATGCCAGCCACTCAGGGGAGGGCCTGGATCAGCCTGCTCAAGTCCATGCCTGAGAAGCAGCTGCTGCTGCTTGCACTGGTTTATCTGATGAGAAGGATCACAGATTGCCTAACAACACAACACTTGATGCTGTGGCACACGGTGCTCTGATCTACAACCAGACTAACATCAAGCGGAGGGTTGCCGGTTCTAACCCCGACCAGTAGGAACGGCTGAAGTGCCCTTGAGCAAGGCACCTAACCCCTCACTGCTCCCCGAGCGCCGCTGTTGTTGCAGGCAGCTCACTGCGCCGGGATTAGTGTGTGCTTCACCTCACTGTGTGTTCACTGTGTGCTGAGTGTGTTTCACTAATTCACGGATTGGGATAAATGCAGAGACCAAATTTCCCTCACGGGATCAAAAGAGTATACTTATACTACATATTTCATAAGTTCAAACAACCCAAACGAGTCATTTTTTAAGGTATCTATTTACTTTTTAAACCCAAGAATAAAGAATAATTTTTGTCTTACCTCGAGTAATCTGGGCCTTTGCAGGGCTTCTTCCCTGAAGGGAAAGATCGGACCTCTGGACCATGGTCCAACTTTCTCTTCATCTGCAAGAGGAGGATAGAGACAGCATTTAGCTCTGGGCAATAACAGGCAGAGGACTCCCAACACCATACCACACAGAAGAACCATTCTTTGCTTGAACAGTTTAAATCAATTCTTGCACCATGGCAGACAGAGGGAAATAAATCAATTAATTGAGACCACAGACAGCAAGCTCCACGGCCACGCTGGTGGAGATTGTCATTACGATGTATTCTTCATGAGGCTTCTGACCGCGTCACCGCCGTCTTTGTGGAGCGTGCGGTGTGAATCAATATGATTACAGTGGGGCGTGGAGCCTTTGACTCCTCATACATGCAGATAAAAGGTCACGCTGCTCTGTGCAGGCTGGGCCTCTGTGTACTGCAACAGCGTGAGTGCCTGGTGCCAGCCAAGCAGCCGGGAGGGCAGAGAGAACAGGACTCTGGGTGGTCTGATGCTTACTGTAGGTCCGCTACCAGGGCGGGTCTCTGATTGGACTGTGGCATGGCTGCGCACACACACACACACACACACACACACACACGCACGATTGGGGGGGTGATAATGAGGGGCACAGTGGGCCCTGGCTGCATCGTTCGCAGCCATGAGAGCAGCTTGATTTATACTGCAGCTGAGGGAGGAAAGAAATAGAGCAACCCCATTCTTTACTGTCCTCCTTCTGGTCTTCTCTCTCTCGCTTCCAAACACACAAGCAATCGCTCTCGCGCTTCTGTGCATAGCACCACCCTGGTTACCAAGACATCCAGTCTGTGAAACAAGGCCTCAGTGTCCACAGTCACGGTCCAAGACCGAAAAACCACATTTGAATAAAACTATTTTCGGTAAGGACAATGCTTCAAATGGAGCCTGCGTCGAAATAAACAGGCTTTCAGGGAGGGACTGAAAGAGGGGCCGCAAACACTGCTTGATTCATGATCACCCTTTCATCCGGCTCACAAGGAGCAGGCAGTGCCCCAGGATATATGTGAGACAATTCCAATTATCACATGAAAATTGGGCTGTTAGGTGCACGCAAGCCCCACACAGATGAACAAGCCTGTGTCCAGCCCTCTTGCAATAGCAGAATGGATGCATTTCCTAGCTAGAGCTTACATTTCTCATGGTAGTAGTGCGACACAATACTTAAACAGCATGATAAACATGCACAGATCCCCCAGTAATGACATCTGATGAATGGTGACTCGTAAGGGGACTTTTACCGCTCCTGCATGATTACTGGCCTGGTGAGGCCGGGGAGGGGGGGTGAAGCATTGCTGTGAAGCGTTTTCTGATGCAAACACCCTGCTGAGGGCTTCACTACATTAAAGCCAGTGGAAAGAGAGGGAGCGATGGATCAAGACTCACAGGCACCAGAGAGTAAATTATGGAATACACTGATGAAAATCACAGAGAAGCACTGAAGATCAATGGAGTGATGGGGGCCACTGACTGAAAATAGCTTGGATTGGAGAGGAATCATCACAAATCACTATGTCCACACTAAAGGCTTAATTAAGAAACTATAGCCTATAGCACAACAAGGTAATAAGATTAATCAGGTGGTAGAAAATAAATGATGAGGCAAGAAAAAAAGCTGTTTATAATTAAAGAAATACTGTATCTCATCTAAGTTTCTGTCCTTGAGGAGGTGGCATATATATATATTTTATAAGGAGGAGGAGGTGGCATATATATATATTTTTATTAAATGATTGTGTATTTGCTTGTTCCAACCAACAATCTTGTTCGACTAAATGGTGAGACCACTGCATTGGCCGTGCAATGACCGAGTAAATAGTGCAAATAAACGCATGCACTCACAGGCTAAAGAGTGAAAAGCTGCGCGAGTATACTAGGAAGAGGGAGGGAAGGATGGGGGGGTTAGAGAGAGAGAGAGAACAATATTGTTATATTGGCAGTCCGGATAAAAGAGCACTGGTTTTACACTGTGGGAAAGGGAAACCTGAGATGAGCAGAGAAGACAGTGTTTGCAAACCACTGGTAATCACACTACAAACTCAACCTTTCTTCTTGTTTGCTTCTATTGTTGCACAGTAGACAACTTGAGAGAAAATTAGACTTTAATTTATATTGTTTTTTGAAATCATGGGTCTTGTGACAGTGATGAAGAACCATCCATTCAAAGGCAAGGCAAGTACACAACAAGAATTCACGTAAGATCAGAGTTGTTTTGCATCCAGATGAGACAACAACATGCACATCAGTTATTATCTGAAATGCCAGTCCTTGAATAAATCACAGCCCATTTGAAAATTTTGGGCATGCCGCTTCCTGATTACTGAGAAACCCTGCTTTTTCTACAATCCAAATAATCTAGCTACAAAAAAAAAAAAAAACCACTAAGCCGAGAAATAAGATAAAATATGTATTAAAAATATTTGCATATTTTAGATCTTATGTGAACATGTGTTGGTCAAACTGTGAGCTGCAAGGCACTCCACAGCATTATTGTTTATTTCAAACCGATGTGGGTATATCTAATCTCAGGCCTCAATTCGTTAAGATTGGAATGATTAAACGGATCACTGACAATGTCATCGCTACTTTGAAATTCTTGCATTGTGTGCGAAACCTGCGTATAATGCACTAGAAAGAGGATCGCTCTCCCTGAGGTCCGTTTTTCCCTTCACTCGCATCAGTTGCGTCGGTAGAATTTTCACCAATTTTCTTTGCAGAGGTCAACTGCATGGCAGGGTCCCCTATAAGTTACCTACATAAATAGTTTGACACAGTAACCCATTATCTAATACGGATATGAAGACACAACATAGGGATGATATGCTTCAACAGGCAGGTTTAACAAAAACGCAACAGCCCTATCCAACAATTTCATAGCCTACATCTCCCAGCGTAAATGAAATTGAAGAGTTTAATTGATTCAACAAAGTAACAGTTCTAACGAAACAGATAAACATGATTAAAAGGAACATCACAGCAGCTGATGGGATGAAACCACTTTAGTCCAAGACTCGTTTCACTAACGTGCTTTGATGGCTGCTCTGTTCCTCATGTAGCCTAATCATTTGCAGTCGATCACATCTTTCGCACACTGGTTGGCACGAGGCAAAGGCTTTACATTAAGATGCCGAGCGATCACTATTGCAATTTGTGTATATGAGGACACAGGATGAAGCTCAGCTGCGGCTTCCTTGAATCCGTGTTAGAAACAGGTGCAACTGCATTTGTGCGATGGTCACGCCACTTCAAACAGCACTGTATACAATTCGCAGACGTCCGTGTTACCACGACACACATCCGTTGAAATGCACGCACAAATACAAACTAATGGTATTTTGGAGAACCCAAATAATTTCCGATAAAGTTGCGAATTTGCAGGCTTAATAATGTATCCAAATAATCATATGGCATCGTATTTTACAAATAGTCAAAGGACTCGAGTCCGACAGCATTAATATTCCTGCAGTGCCATTGGAATCTGCAGATGTTGCGGTGCCGCAGGTCTGCCGGTGCTCTCTCAACCATTTTTACATCTTCAAAAATGTCAATCACGACCGAAAATAGATCACAAACTGACGAAAGTGTGATTATGAAATCCTACTCACTTTATAGAAGATCATCTTTAAAGTGCCGTAGAACCCCATCGTTGTAATCCGGTGTGGTTGGTTTCCTTTACTGTAAATTGCTGTAGCTCAAATAGGTCTGCCTAGTGGGTACTCTCTGACAACGCGCACGGAGCGTACTTTCAGGTAGATCCGACACAGTCTCTGATGTGGACATGCTCGATCACGTCACAGGACGGACGTGCAAAGAGGAGAATCCTGTGCAGATGGCTCCACCACGTATTCACCATATGTGGATCGGTAACAAATCAAATCCTCGCCCCGCGGTTCACTCGACTGTCCTCAACCGACTACAGTAAGATCGGAAAGAAAGATGCCGACGAAAATGGGGAAGCTGAGCATACGGGGAAGCTGAGCATACAGGGAGACAGAGAGAGAGAGAGAGAGAGAGAAAGAGATTGAGAAGGGGAGGGGTGGAGTGAGGAGAGAGAAGCGCAGGACCCTGCCCTCTTTGGTGCTTCTCCTACACTGGCTCACGCGCAGGGATCGGATTACATCTTCCCCGACAGAGGAGAGGGAAATGGTGCAGTCCGAGATTTAACCGTGTGCGCAACGCGTCCGTGCCACCAAGGGCAGTGGCATCCGACAATGTGTGGCCGTCTTGCTGGATACCGAGAAAGAGTTTAGTGTGTTGAATGCAACTCACTTGTTGCCGTTCACTCCGTGCGGACGACAATCCTTATCTCTTCATAATTACTGAACTGGTGGAATTTTGCAATGAATGAATGCTCATGCTGTAACTGGAGCGCATCCATATTGTAGCAAATTACTACCACCACAATATAATTTTTTAAAAAAAACCGTCAGTGCATACATTATAACACCCTTCCATTCATGAAAGAATATAAATGGTGTTTAAATTCTTTTAAATAAACTCAATAATCTAATCAGTTTGGATCCAAGTGCTAAACTTCTCCAATAGCATGTGAAATTGGAACAGAGCGGTGCCCTGGTTTGGGAATCATGGAGATATGCAAATGGCTGTTGGCAGACATAAACAACCTCCAAATGATTCTTTCAGTCTGAAAATCACAACTAAATAACCAAGTAGATAAACACCACAATACAGCTTTGTTTTCTGATTCTACTAATGATTTATGGTGCTACAAATCAATACTCTGTGCCTTTTCCACATTTGTTTATCAAGTTGCAAACCTGTTGTCCCTCATTCTAATGCAGTCCACAAAGAAAACACAAACAAAAGCACAACAAAGCTCCTTTGTTTATCTTCATCAGTTTGGACAAAGGGAAATTGGGAACCTTGCAGCATTGTGCATGGGCACACCTGCAATTGAGTGAAAATTGGCAACAATCCCTTAGCTTGCCTGGCAAGTTCAGACATTTCCAGAGGGAAAAGGGTTGAGGCTCGGTGGTGATCTATTATATTTCCTTGAGTAGAAAATAGAAACAGCAAATGGATTTAGAACCAAAGAGGCTACATGATGTAGTCAGAACCATTTCTGAATAGTGTTCCTGCTATGTTAAGAGTAATGTAATGGCTCGTCTTCAGCAGTTATATAAAAGCTGACCTTAATTATACAAATTTGTTCCTGAATGTGTGAGGTTAGAGAAAAAAAAAAATTTCAGGGATAACGATGAGATACTTTTATAGTTGCAAAACAATGGAACTATTTGAAGTCCTATTTTGTACTAAACATTCCAAAACGAATCACAAACAGCCTCCCAGCATTCTTTTAATCACTAACAGCAGTACATTTCGGCTGTGAGCATCCAATACATTTGGGCAACTAAGGGCTCATCATTCCCCACACACCAACAGGCAGCATCAGGACAGACGTCCTACAGGGTTGCGGAAGGCTCTGCTAAAGCAAAGACTATGGTTGCATAATTGATCTCTTATGCTCAAATACTTCCAGTCAGGAAGTCTTTTCACTCGGCACTGTTCAGCACGGACTTGTAAGGCAGAATCTTGACACGCAATGGCATAAAATGGCTGCCCACTCTTTGCCAGTCATCTTCCTCTAAGGGGCAGCAGTGTAGTGTGAGTTACAGAGGAGTGGCATTGGGCGAATAAAATTGCGCCTGTCAGAAGTTCACCAGCCATTCCTTGACAAATGGCTGAGCAAACCTTTCCATCTGCCAAAAGCACTCCAGACCAGAGAGGCTCTTCAATCTCCTGAAATGACCCAAAGGGAGGGTGGGTGCAGACCGACTGCAATAAGATGTTAAGATGCGAGGTGACCATCAAGACAGATTTTCAGAGATGGACATGACTGCTCACAGAGAGCTTAAAGAAACAATTGTGTTTCTTTTACAGTGAAGTATGTGGGAGAGCACATACATAGCTTCTTCAATGCAGAGTGATCTTTGATAATAAATCATATTATGTACTGTATATAGTTAGTTTTCAGTTAGTTTTTCATGTGCCCAGTAGTTAAGTTAATGAGATCATCTAATATTCTCTAAGTGGTGGGTTTAGGTGTCTACAGAGGAACAGAAGTGAGGACTTGGGCATTGAGCCCCTTTCCTCTGTCTCCATAACAACACCTTCCTATAGCGAGCGCTAAGGTTGTGGGAAGCTTCTGTCAGTCCCACAGTTGTGTGTAGACACTCCTCCTTCCCAAACGGCTCTCCAGAACAGAAGTCCTAAACTTTACACAGCAGAGAGGAATGTGTGGCATGCCAGGAGGGGAACGGGTATTTCTCTTTCAAAAGTTTCCCCAGACACCTCTTTTGTGGAAAGCCTTCTGCTGCATGGCTGAGCATTAACCCGTTCCCTGCTGACAACCCTCCCAAAACGTTCAGACACAGACATGGGTCTGCCCTAAATGAGCAAGGAGCCATTTAATACTCCATCTTTTACTTTGTTCACCTCTCAACTACGGCTGAAATGACAGAGGAGCTTGTCAGACTGACAGGGGCTTGCCTGCGAGATGATGAATGGTCTGCAACTGAGCTCTGTTGCGTGTTGTGGCATGGCACTAATGAAATTGCCTTTGAGAGGGTAAAATGCGCAGTGTTCTCTTGTGTAAGACCTCATTTTCACAGCTACACAAAGCTCATTTTGGCAGCTTGAGTCAAGATAAACCATCCAAACATGTTTGACATAAAAGCTGTTAAATTTTTCGATGAAAGCTCTTTCGGAAGGCAATTGATGATTTCAAAAGTAAATAATAACTCCTTTTCATTTCCCATTAAAATGATAGAACTTAGTAATTTTGGCTTCTTTCACATCACTACAGCTATAATCAAAATGGATGTGTCCAGGCCTTCAGACACATGACAGATGTGAGAGCGAGGAAAGGCCTTGGTCAATGTGCCACAAGCAAGTGATCGCAAACTGAATAGCGGCCCAACATGGGGCACTGAACTCTAAGAAGGGAATTCCTCTGAGGCAGTGGGGCATTTCTAAATCCCGCCTCATCATTGTCTCGTAGCCAGTGCAAAAATAGAAGAGCACCGTGGCCTTTTGGTAAATGAATGGACGACCAGCCCATGAAGCATGGAGTCCCGCATTCCAATCCGGCAGATGACATTCACCTTAATGAATGCGCCCGTGAACTGCAGATGCTCCGAGGCACAATGATGCCATCTGCTCTCTGAGCACTGATTAACACTCAGAATTCATCCCTCACTCCCACTATAACTCAGATGGCAACTGGACGCAGACGATGGCACCATCAGAGACCAGACAGTGTTCGGACCTTGTTCACTTGAATGATGCACAGGCTTTTTTCGTATTATGGAGGGGGGATTTTTTTTTGTTTTTTACACACAGACATCACTTGGATGACTGAATGGAAAACCATAGGCTCCTCATAAAGAAAAAAAAATATCTGTTAAACATTGCATTGTTACTAGTGTTTTCAGACATACTTTACTGAGAGAAAGAATTTCAAATTGCCTCAAATTAAAGGTGTATTAAAGCAACCTGACTTTTGTGTAATGGGGAATACACAACTGCTAAACCAACAATTTAACCAACTCTTTTATATCTCAATGCTCCCAATCCAATTTAGTCTTGGTTAGGAGGGTCTGTAGGGGCGATGCTTCTACGGAACACAGAATCACCCAAATTGTATTGGAGCATGCACTCACACACTAATACAAACACATAATAATGCAATAAGTAAAACTGAAAAACTAATACTGGCCCTTGCTCATTGTAGCTGAATCTAATTGGGACTTCTTACCTCTCTCAGTGGAGTCTGGGAAAGTCACATTTTTTTTAAACTAGGAAGCCCCTTCATCTCACCATGGCATCTTACTCCCTTGCCTGAGACAGCCAAAACTCCATTTGAAATGGCAATAGTCGGGGCACATATGACAAAATCTTTACCATGTTGTATTTCACAGAACAGTAGGTGGATGCACATTGTTGTTCACCGCTGGCTAGCATTGTGAAAACATATCCCACCACTGCACTGACTGAAGTGACTCCAAGGCTTCTGGCCTGGGCAAAAGTTGCCGGCCCATAGCCTATGGGCTTCATACCCCTGCTGAGACAACAAAAGGTGAATGACCTCTAGCAAGCCCAACAAATAGAATCTGTAAGTAGGGAGCAGGTGAGTAGGATAAGGCCTTGGAGCCTGTGGATAACACCATGGAACGGAGAGGAGCCCAGGTGAAACATGAAAGGGGGCAAAAGTGAGTCCCCTTTCCCAACCCTCTGCCACGGTGTGACACCGATTCCCCTCAATAGCAGAGTGCCCTTCCACAGGAACACAGGCCTGCCCTCACGCACTGCTGCTCTGAAGGATTTCACCCAGTCAGCATTCTCTGAACCTTAAAGATTCAACAGTCACCGTAAGTGCCAAAAGAGGGTGATTCATCATGTATGCTACAGAGTACACCATACTATCTGTCCTCATGCATCATGTATGCTACAGAGTAAACCATACTATCTGTCCTCATGCATCATGTATGCTACAGAGTAAAACATACTATCTGTCCTCATGCATCATGTATGCTACAGAGTAAACCATACTATCTGTCCTCATGCATATTTTGAAAAATATCAGGACTACCCCAGGGGCAGTGTAACGATCTCAGAAATGAAATAATAAATTAATATGTTATAGGTTTCTGATTTTCAAATATGACTAGAGAGACTATTTAGTGTGTAGACCTGATCCACATTTTTGTCTGAGGAAGTTGTCTGACAATGTAACTATTAGTTTCTCTCACTCATTCAGTGAAGGCAGGTCAGGGAGACGTGGATGCTGCTCTGCAGGGCACTTGTTTTGTTTGCGAGGGAAGCCTGTGCTTGAGCACTACCTGGGGCCCGTTTGTTCACGAGCATTATCTTATTATGGGGCCAAAGATATGGCCATACAAATGAGTATGACATGGTCAGCAATAGAATCAAACTAGGAAAGACAAAGTGCTTAAATGATTTCAGATTGCAATTTTACATCCAAGTCAGAGTCAAAGTCCGTTTTTAACGTCGCTCATTGGCTGAGATTTGGATATGGTTCATTTCTGTTGAAAGCAGCTGTGAGTTTCTTGCAAGTCTTGTCTTCTGACCCTAAATCATGGCCAAGTGATTAACCTCTGGTAGCCATTCATATAACCTACAACCTACCTTAGCATGACCTGCAGAGACCAACTTGCCTTACACAGCAGTATCCCAGAGCAGCCATGCATGAAAAACATCTGTGAGCTTTCAACTCTCTTGCCTCTGGCTTAAAAGCGAGAGAGCAGGAATGGCTATCATTACCGATCACTTCCATTACAGATGTCTTTGGGCTGGTTGTGCTGACTCAGGACGTATATATGTGAGCCATGTGTAAGGACGGCTGAGTGCTCACATCATCATATCGACATCAAAGAAAGAAATGGACGGTGCTACCATGGCAGAGCCGGTCATTTCCTCTGGTGGAGGCCAATCTTATTATGCTCTGACCTTTCCCGCTGCGTTCAGTGACGCACTTTGCTGAGATGAGTGGCTGTTCCGTTGCATTTGGAATGTGGGACCGCAGCGCACACAGGCGCCCACACACTTGCGCTCGGCAGAAGACGAGCGCCACACTCCGTTAAAAATAGCCGGAAATTACAGTCCCGCTGCTCTGCTAACAATACAGTAATATGCATTCTCATGGATGTGGGGCTAGATGAGGGAGGAAAGGGAGGGCAGGGAGGTGTAGACTGAGAGACGCAGGGGATTAGAACCCTACTCTGCCCCTCTCGGAGACCAGTCTCCTACAATAGGATGAAAAAGACGGCCTTCATGCTAACCACCAAAATTATACTGTCTATTATAAACCTCTGCTATTCTTTTCTGATCTTGCGAGCATGGCGAAACAAAGTAAACACAGACCCATTTACTCTCTTCTGCATCAGATAGTGTTTTAGGGTTAGGGTTAGGGGTGGCTTGTGAGAAAATGGAATTGTCAGATATATAAAGTCCTGAGAGGGGCTGTGGTGAATCCTGAGTGCATTCACAGTTCATGTGTGTGTGCTCAAGTTTAGTTTTCTTGTTAAAAAAAAAAAAAAAAAAGGTAGATGGGAAAGCAATTTGGTGGAGAGGGAATACCCTGTTGCCCCCCTTTCCTTTTCTCACTTAGATTGGACTATGATATATGGAGGTGGCAGGTGAGCTTGAGAGCTTGAGCAATGATCTGCTGTGAGGAAAATACCAGTGGCCATCCTCACAGCGTGGCTGGGTAGTGTGTACAGTCCTGCACATTTGTAACACAGGTTGTTGATCATTCTGTGATACTGCCACACAAGGATGAGCGATCCTATCCCCAGAAATGAGAGTAGGAATGTTTGGACTGTGACAAACACTGTGATTTGGAATGGCCAAAAAGGGGCTTGAGAGAGACCCTTTCATTAAAATCTGCACAAGGTTAGTAACGCTAGAAATTAAGATTTGTTGGTTACTTATTGCCAACTCATATTGCCAGGTCATGATTCTGCTCACAGTGGTTCCAATTACACACAAGAAAGTAGCATTTTATGGCCATAATTTAACATTGGGTATTTAAAGATAATAGGCACGTCTGGTAGGGTGTCAGCAAAAATACATCATTTGAGAAAAGTCAGACAGGAATCCACCATGGGTAAGCGGCTCAGAAACGAAATGTGAAGAGAAAGAACAGAGATCACATCTGATGATGGGTCAATGGTAGCTGATGTAACCCAACAGCAATGACACTGATAGTGTTTGCTTTTAAGATGCAACAACAAACAAAAACTGTGTACAAGCACAAGCAGATACCATGAGCATCACTTTAAGCATCCTTCCACACTCTTATATTCAGATATCGGGTGGTGCTTTCAAAGAGTAGTACCGTGCTGTCTTTCTGCATGGGTGCCCCAACAGAGCAAGCTACAGAGGAAGTACATCCCACTCTAATGCCTGTTCAAGTTCATTTCAGTGTGAGCCCAACAAGCCATTCATGAAGCTTCCCTCGGTAGAGAATCCCCAGGGTCCCCCCTCAGCCCTGAAATCCCTACAACTCTTTATGTTTAACAGTCCACAGAGGACTGAATCACTGTAATCGAGTACACAAACTGAAGCGGTTTTGCACTCGACTTAAGGGTATCGACACGCAAATTGTAAATGCAACCTCTTCCACTTGGTTACACATCAAGCCTTAGGGCTGGTGAAGCTGGCAAGGCACAACAGCCCCAAGCAAAATGACTCCCGACTCAACCAAATGCCAAGGTGGTCAGCAATGTTGGGAGAACCCTGCCATAAACAGGTCATTAACAGGTCTCATCACCGACCCAGGGAGATCCAGTCTGGGGAGGACACTTAACCTTTGTGCGGTGTGCTCAGCCACTCTCGTCTGGAGGCCCGGCCCACATGCCCAGAGGCATGCAGAATCAGCGCCCGAGACATGAGCCCCTTCGGGCATGCCCAGGGCAGGAGAAAGTTTAACACTTAAGCACACGGCCGTTCTCCGTGTTTTTCTAGTCAACACCCTTGACTTGGTTTAAGACCAGAAAACAACCACCAGCAACTTTCCCTCCAAAGTCCTTTTATAGCATTTGTCATGTCAGGGGCTACATGATGAATTCACACTCAACATCACCACTACATTCAAAAATGAACTACATGAACTTCTCTATGACATTGAATCTCTCTTACGCTTCTGGCACCTGGAGAGCGGAGAGGGAGTGAGGAGCTGAATGCTATGAGGCTGGGTAATGTCTCAGGGGACTGGAACACTTGGATAGATATCCTTTTCATTAAGGAGCCCTGATGCCCATCAGGCACAAACCCCATTCATTCCCTGGTCCACTCCTGCCCACCATGTGATATCTATATATATAATAGATGCATAAAATAGAGAGGAGAGAATGATACCGCCGGGGCAGAGGAGGGGAAAATAACAGGGTGGAATAAAGAAAAAGAAGAATTGTTATATGAGAGTAAGAGAACGGGAGGGCAAGAGCACTGACATGTCAGTCAAGCCAGAAAACCAGCAGAAACCATCCCTGCTGGCACTAGAGAGAGGAGGGGCAGTCTATTGTAACATTACTGCTTTGAGTGGATGTGAGAAAGTGTGAGAGGGATAGACAAAGGATGGCTGAAACGGCCTGACAGCTAAGGACCAAGTCTGAGGGAGAAGATACAAAACAGTCCGTCATCTCTCCTCCAAGCAAACCATGTCCCACTCCCGTCTGTATCCAAGCAGGCGGAGGGTGCCGAGGCAGACAGCCCAATCTGGGGAGGTAAACACACAGGCTCCCCGGGAGATGGGAACCAGCTGGAGGAATGTTATGAAGACAGCGCTCAGGGATAGAGCACTCAGCTGTGGTTGGAGAGACCATGCTGAGGACTGATGGGTGTGGTGGGGGTCTGTAAGAACCTACTATAGACATGCACACACACATGCACAAGCACACAGCACACACACACACACACACACACACGCACAGTATGGCTAATATCCGATTTTGGATAGCTTGGTTTAAGTGAGCTAGCAGCAGGGGGTCTGGGGGGAAAGTCGCATCATATTGCGAGGGCCTCTGAATACGGGACAGAGATCCTCCCAGAAGCAAGCAACTCACATCTGTGTGGCCATCAGACGGAGGAAATAGTAAGGCACAGGAAGCAAGGAGCTCCACTCATAAAACAGCCTTATGTCATGAACATCTTCCTTGTCAGAAGAGCTAGGAGGTGGTCTTCATCATGAATTCTCTCAACAGCTTGACAAACCAGACAAAAAAAAAAAAAAAAAAAATTCTACTCCACAGCAGACAGTTTTCAAATGTATTTCTAAACGGATGTCCTTAGGGATGTGTGGGCATGTAGCCACATTATCACTTCACCTGAACACACACACACACACACACACACTTATTTTTTCCTCTGCCCTTATTTTTTCCTCTGTTTTTGTCAACTTCATTCCTCTCTTGAAGGACATGCTGCTGAATAAGGGACCACTGAACTGAACTGTTAATGTCATAGCAGACAGGTGCAAAAGACAAAATGGAAACAGAAAAGCGAACAGTCTGAAAGCCCTGCAATTGCTGGGAGGTAATGAACTACTCGCACTTCTGTAAGGGGGCAATTTTGTTCCATGCATTTCAAAAACGTGCTTAGATTAAAAATGCGTTCTCTTCTCTCAATCACCTGTCAGTCCTTCAGGACCCCAACTGCTTATCTGTTAGACCTAGTTCTCCATTTTAAGGTCAAAGATTCTGTATTGAATACTAAGCATGACAAATGCCATGTCACTACCATTACAAATGTCCCATTGCACTCTAGAAATGTCAGGAACAGGATTAATGACCGAAACCATGTGTTTGATCTCACCACACCCAGAACAGCAAAATGGTGACGGTACATTGTGTCAGTGTCAGTAGAGGACGTAATGGCTATAAACATTTTAATTAGAGCCCTACAATTACCTTTTGATACATAGAAAGATTCAGATCATTAGCGTTACAATCTTCTCAACCACAAACACTATTTTAGGTACTTGTCTAAAGAAAGAAGCCGGGTTGATTTTGCATTTACACCGTGTCCTACTGTAATTCCATGCAACGCAAGCAAGCGTCAGCGACAAAATCAGTTTGATTACTCCGTTTTTAATTAGAATGTTACTGTATAACTGCATGCAACGTGAGCAAGCGTCAGCGACGACAAAATCAGTTTGATTACTCCGTTTTCAATTAGAATGTCTTACCTGGATGCCAGCGAAGCAGTGCTGTGCAGTGCGACACAACACAAGGTGTTGAGAAAAACTTTTGTTGGGCACCCACCCTGTTTCTATTGTCCTTCTGTCACTTGCACTGCATTATTCTGCTATACTGAATGAGAAATCAAGGCACAATAAAATAACAGACTCAGTGTGCACAGAGAAAATTCAATGTGGATGACCGCTAAACGCTTGCATGCAGTTCGGAAAAGTTGTTAGTCAAAGCGAACATACAATACATCAGGGGTTTTGAAAAGCCATGTTGGTCATAAACCAAGCAGTAGAATGAGAAAAATAAAGTAGCAAAACTTGCACTTGCAAGTCACAAGTGAGTGACTGAGTGAAATCAACTCATTGCCACTGACTGAAATGTACTGTGTTGGTGCACAAACCGATTCAAAGGCCGCTCTAAAAATAAGCCTCTATAGATTCTAATAGATTCTCTAATGATACTCATGTCACTGGGTATTAACATGGTGGGGAGCCTGGCCTACTGCTGGGGAGCCGTCTGCTGTGCAGCTCACAGCTGATATTGTACCATTTCAGCTTTGTTTTCATTTGGTTCCTTTCTGCAGCTTTCTGCTTTTTATATGCCTAGGGTAGCCGTGGGGACATGCCTCAACGCTGAACATGCTCGAGCAAGGGCCAGTTTTAGCTTTGACCTCTGCTAAGAGAGACTGCAGGGGAGAGGGAGGAGGAGGGGTGGGGGGGCGAGAGAGAGAGAGAGAGAGAGAGAGAGAGAGAGAGAGAGAGAGGTGTGGTGGTGGGTCAGCACTGGCACAGGTACATTCTCCTCTGTACGGATACATCACTGCTTGTGGTGGAGTCTGTAGAAACTTGTGCACAGGTCATTTCCAGCGGGACAGAAGACAGTAGATGCTGATCACACAGTTTTCAAATAAAGGCCACATCTCCCATCCATTACTAAAGCCACAGCATATGGAAATATTTCTCATTGCATCTGTGATGTACTCTATGACAGTTTCTTACACTTTTCTGATGAGCTCACCACTAGCTTATTTGCCCTGGCTGCAGTTTCATAGAACCAGAAATAGGCATAACATTTGACAAGGGAATTGTGCGGGAAAAAAAATGTGGGGGAATTGTGAATGGTGATAATTGAGTTCAGACCTTGCGCTAAATCGCATCACTCTAATTAGGCATTAGCTAAGCTGCTGTTAATCATGTGAAAACACACTGAGGAAACTTTCAGTATACTTAGCAAGACATCAAAATAACTGATAATGAGAACTAAAAACATAGTAGAGAAAAACTCTACGCAAAATGAATGACTCAACAGAAAAAGGCAAAACGGGCATTCTGGCTTCGCTTTAACTCATGGGGAAATAGAGTAACTCCGACAAGGACCGACTCTCCCTGAACCTCTCCAATCAGGCGCAGCATTCCGGGCCTCCATATCTTCACCTTAGTCATTATAAGTGGCAGGGCTAAACCAAACGGAGATCAACATTCCAGTCCAAAGACACATTGCAAATACAGGCACCAGTGTTTAGGATAATTTCCTACCGACAGTAGCTTTTCCTCCCTCTCCTCTCAGCATGGGGAGAGATGAACACCCTCTCTGCACCTTAAGCGCCAGCTGGCCATGTTCCGCAGCAAATGAGATACAGGGAGCCCAAGCGCACCGTGAGGCTGGAATGGCTTCCCAAAAATAGACATTCCTCAGCAGACAGCTAGTCTTGTGTGCAGGCCACAACGAAAGGCAATTTTCAGAGGGAGGATTCTGAGGTTTCCTGCTGTTAGCCATACTGTCTTGTACAGGCAGCACTGGCAAGGAAGGAGAGAGAGAGAGAGAGAAAAACTCAAAACACTACAGATACAGAACTGTAGTGCATATCACTCCCACTTTTCTAAATGTCAAGGTCTTAGCTTTGACAAATCAAAACATTCTGTCTGTGCTGGCTGTCCCCACACAACAGTCTCAGAAATCAACCTGAGAAAAGCTACTTGGAATGATTGGTGCAATATATAATAAAGGCCCATCCTAGTTTCATCAGGAGGAACAAAGATTACTACAATGTCCCACAGCAATCATGGGTAGAATGCTTTGCTCATCTCCTTCAGATAAAGTACCACTTTGACCTATTCTTCCAAGGTGGCACTGCCACATGATGTCACAAATAGCATCCCATCAACATGCTCTGTGATTGGCTCTGCAGCTCCAACTCTGGAGCCCATTCGCCAGGTTCAGGGCTGCTGGGGCACTGCCTGAGCTGAAGGTCTGAGTTGTCGTCTCTGGAGCCCAGTGTAGGGCCAGCTGTATGGAAATTAGATCCACAAGCTGCACGGTCACACAAGGACTGCCCTGGCAGGACGCGGAACAAGGACCCCCTCTTAGTAGACTGCTCAAGGCATGAACCTGGCAGATTAGCCATTCAGGAAGCAAACAAGGCTTCTGCTTAGACACCCCCCTCCACCCCTTTAAAACAACAAAAACAGGGGGTTGACTAAATTGCACACGCTAGAGCAGAAAAAAATTAAGCGCATGCCTAGGGAACAGCAGCATTCTTCTTTTGTGAAGGAGAGCTGCTACTGGCTAACTTGTTGATCCTTATTACTCCACAATCAGACACCCACCCACAGAAACACGAAGCGCAATAACAGTGCAAGTGCATCTCTCTCTCTGCTTCAGGTCTAGTATCTACACCTAATGACAAAGCCCTCGGAGAGGTCCCTCTGAGCTTGAGGCCACAGCTGCCTAGGATGGAGGTTGAGGGGTGATTTGATATGTGTGGAAGTTGCGTCTGGCTGGTCAGGGTAGGCGTGGAGTAGGAGGAAGGCGACTCATGAGCTCCCAGCTCAGACGAGGGCTCACGATGCTGTAAGAGCGGAGGACTACTAGCCATCATCCCATTTTTTAATGGTTGCCTGGCAACACCGAGGTCTGGCCGGACAGTGGGTTGTGGCACTCTGCCGCTGGCTGATGCTTCAGATGAAGGCAGGAAAACGACAAGTGTTTATGGTCAGTTCTTCCACCTGGCTCCGTGCCACCGGGTTGATGGATGGCCCAGGGTCACAATCACAGCCACTTCTCGCTCTTGCTCGCTCCCTCTCTCTCTCTCAGCATACTGCCTTATTCAGCTGGTGTTATTGGAGTGTTATTTGGGGAAGACACAGGTGTGGGGCTAAAGAAATCAAGTGAAGAATAACCCAGGCTAGGTGAAATGAAGGATAACCACACATAATATATTATTCAAATGCATTTTGTTAATAATAGACATTCTCAAACTATCTGTGCCGAAATTCAGTACCATGATGAGTTCAGTCACAGGAACAGTCATGGAAGTACAACACAATCTGTCAACTGCCTTCCCCTTAAGACCCAGTCTTAACATTTAAAAGTGTCTAAACCTTATGAGCCCCCATTGGAACTCTCATTTTATTTCAAGTCTGCCATCTGTCTCTGATTCAGTGCAAGCTGATTGCTATTCAGGAACTGCAGCCATGACGCGACTTGATCGTTAGCTACCAGTCATCCGGCCACTTCATGGAGTGGTCAGACAGCGTTCATTTTAATATCCTGTGTGTGCACACTAAGAACGCAGGCAGGCAGCAGAGAGGAAAATGCCAAGTACGTGCAGGATGGAGGGCATAATACCAGACAAACTGAGTAACGTTACACATATGGCAGAGGGAGCACTGATGCCCACGTCAACCAAAATAATCAGTGTTGTAGAGTAGTAGCACCCCATATAAAGCGAACAGTGGCAGTCCAGTATAACGTATCATCAGTGACAACCTCCATTTATTTAAAATACTGATATTCGCGACAGGAGAGAAAAAGTAATTTCCCTTAGAACTGGGGGCTTTCTGTGATGTCGGCAAATGAAAGAAATAAAGGGAGGTCTCTACATTAGGAACAAAATCATCAACTTTCGACAGCTCAACGTCCTTCAGTCCTTTCTTCACTCTCTCGTTTGCACAAAAGAAAGCGCCCTGTCTCTGCTCTCTCTCTCTCTCATTAGCACCTCCGGCAGGGGAGGGTGGCGTCACTGGAGGAGGTGGGAGTGGGAATCAGTGGGAGTCGCAGAGACCGGAAGATTTGGGTCATCACTTATTCCCCATCTCCTCCTCAACACATAAATTGCTGAGACTATCAAAAAGCCAGCCATGCGAGCGAGGACACCGAACGCTCAGCTGAATGTGTCTGTGCAGAGCGTGGCTCAGAGCGAGCGCTTGCCTGGACCGCTTTCTAATGAGTGTGCAGGAGATGCAGAGCGGGGGGCGCTGCCTTTCTTTCACCCATCTGTCAGAGGGCCCTCAGAAGCCCAGCCATTCAGAGGCGTCTTTACAGAAGCGAGAGACTCTGAGGGGCAGGCGGAAACCCCAGTTTTAATTAAAGCGCACCCCCTAATCTTCAGCAGCCTTGGACACATTCTTTATGCAACACACCCGTTTCAGAAGTCCAGTGTATATTAATTAGTCTCTCTTTGCACCAGCAGAAGAAGATTCATTTATTTGGCCTCCCTGGCTGACCCAAGTGATGAATGCGTGCGCTCACTCATGAGGCACAGCAAAGATCACTCAAAGATGAAACAACTTCTCAAAGGCGAGGAGTGGCCTTGTGGCGCCATCAAAGGACAGCATTAGAACGGAATGTCACAGCCATGTGGGCAATACCCCCCAGGGTTATAAAGTTTAAAAATCACAGGAAACTTTATAAGATAAACAATGTGTGTACAATGTTATGTGTTAAAGTGTTTACCAAGGAAGTCCCATGATTTCTATCTAATGGACTATAGTGCGCTGTCTAGCCAGCTTGAAAGCCCTTCCTGGCACCCCTCTCCAGCTTTCCTTTCCAGAGGGCACCCCAAACGAGTGCATCTGGGGAACATTCCAGCCACCTGTGCTTGATTTGGGGAGCACTTTCGCCCTGGGTCTGTTTACTCACTGTGATGGGTGTTTGTTTGTGTATCCCTGGGTGTGTGAGATCGCTTCCTGTTTACGCTGCCAGCCTAAGACTAGGAGACGGCAGGGGCTGCCTTCCTCTCCCAGCCCCTCCTCTCAAGACACTCACACACACAAACACACCCACACCCCCAGGGTGCCCTGCATTGCTCCGCCCAACATGCTGCTTCACTGCCACAACACCCAGAGAGCAAACTCTTCAAAAGCATTTACACCAGTGTATCTCTTGCGTTTGTCAGCTCTAAAGGCGTACAGGTTCTACTCAGGATACCGCTCTATGGCGACGGGGGACCTGCTAATGACAGAGCGTCTCACACACAAGCTCTGGAGCCCAGGCTGGCAGTCCCTGTCGCAGTCCTTCTGCTTGCTGTCTGCTTTGGTGCTGGGATACGCAACACAGGGGCTCACGGGAGGGCCTACACCTGTTTACACGAACACAGCACAACAGAGTTTTCCTTTTACAAACAGACATACTCAAAAATAGCCAGTAGAGCAACTTCATGGACGATGAGCAAAAAAAAAAACCCATCAAAATAATATTTCTCTCCCAAGCCTTTGAAGGACAACAGTTATATTTGGCAGTTAGTTACAATACCATCTGTCACTGCAGTGGCTGTTCTTAGGCAGGATGGTGTCATACCTGAACAGGTGACTCATACTTTTCCTGCTCAGAATGTGGAGGGGTGGGGGGGGGATGTGTGCATGCACCCTGTACTCTTCAACAAAATCACAACTTTGAAACTTAACTGTTATTAAACTGACAATGCACATGAGACAAAGGGAAAACTCTTAAAATGCATTATTGTGCCACCAAAACAGTGCTAAGAACACGTATAGGTGCACCTCAATGATATGCCTGTGGCCCTAAAAGAAAGGATTGGGTGCACTTGTGTAACCAAGGAGAAACGCCAGTCTTGAGCCCTGTTACAGCGAGGAACCCGCTCTACTGCCTGCAGCCATGCTGACACACTTAATGCCTACTGCAGGGCATGTCAAATTAAAGACCAGGTAAACCATGGTGAACCATATCGCAGTCACTGGTAACCTAAGAGAACCTGGAACCTATCACCTTATTAAAAATGAACATACTTAGCAGCAACAGCTGGGTGATTCATTGCTTGCTGTCAAACAGGCAGCCATCGTACTTACAGCTCCTGCTACCACATCCAGTGACTACACACCGAACCCCAAAGAGTAAATACATTAGGACGCTAATGAGGGACTGTGAGGACCGTGTGTGAGTGTGTGTGTGTGTGTGTGTGTGTGTGTGTGTGTGTGAGAGAGTGTCAATGCCAGCCAGGTCATCACGTCACCAGACAGCCTGTGGAAGTGGAATGAGATGAGCAGTCGCAGTGCGCTTGGACATTTCTAAATAAATCACACTTAGCAGACGCGCTCTGGCTTCCCCCTTGCTCTTCATCAGCACACGTTCTTCACATAGCAGACTGAGCTCTTCACCAGCACACGCTCTTCACATAGCCTGAGCTCTTCACCAGCACACGCTTTTCACATGGCCTGAGCAGACTGAGCTCTTCACCAGCACACGCTCTTCACATAGCCTGAGCTCTTTCACCAGCAGCACATCACATGGCCTGAGCAGACTGAGCTCTTCACCAGCACACGCTCTTCACATAGCCTGAGCAAACTGAGCTCTTCACCAGCACACGCTCTTCACATAGACTGAGCTCTTCACCAGCACACGCTCTTCACATAGCCTGAGCTCTTCACCAGCACACGCTCTTCACATAGCCTGAGCAAACTGAGCTCTTCACATAGCCTGAGCAAACTGAGCTCTTCACCAGCACACGCTCTTCACATAGCCTGAGCTCTTCACCAGCACACGCTCTTCACATAGCCTGAGCTCTTCACCAGCACACGTTCTTCACATAGCCTGAGCAGCCTGAGCTCTTCACCAGCACACACTCTTCACATAGCCTGAGCAAACTGAGCTCTTCACCAGCACACACTCTTCACATAGCCTGAGCAAACTGAGCTCTTCACCAGCACACGCTCTTCAGTGTTTCCCATACATTGACTTGTTTGTGGCGGCCCACCACAATATCAACATTGACCACCACACAATGATTTTCCAGGTTGTACTAAATTGTGCTTAAATCTGGTTAGCATCATAACCAGCTGTGCTAATTTGTTAAAAACTGTTGCATTCAAGTTAATTCTGCAAACCAACCACCACACATGGAAATCAATTCTCTGGGAAACACTGCATCACATAGCCTGAGCAGACTGAGCTCTTCACCAGCACACACTCTTCAGATAGCCTGAGCACACTGAGCCATCCCATTGCCTCCGGCCTCCCGGCCAAACAGCCTGTCTGAGAGATACTACTACTACAACCCCCCAGCTGTGGGAAGCAAAATCCCTGTCTGGAGGAGGAGGAGGAGGAGGAAGACGAGGAGGAAGAGGAGCAGGAGAGGTTGGCAGACACACATTGATTTTATTACTGTTTTTAAACGAATTAGGGAAATTTGACACACTCCCACAGTCCCCCAAGGAGGTGTAGATATTGATCTCACCCATACGCTGCCGTAAGCGGGTCATACATTGATAATCAGAACCCCAGCTATCGGCAGGGGATTATGTAATGTACAGTGTCCTGAGCAGAATAAACAAAACTTTGAACAGCAGTTTACAAGCATCAGGACTGGAAAAGCAAGCAATAAATAAATAAATAAATAAATAAATAAATAAATAAAACTACTAACTATATGCAAAGATTACTGCTATCCAAAATTAATATAATTAACCTTATTCTTTAATGGACTATTTTCTTTTCAATCTTAACACAGAGGAGAGCTTATCCATCTTCATCGGAGAGAAAAGTGGGCAGAATTAGAAACAGCAAAAAGCCAGTCCATCAAGACAAAACTAGAGGCCACAAAACAGATAGTTTGGTATGGCTATCCTAGCTTGCTTCAGCTAGACACATCAGGAATCAGGGCAAGAAATGGCAAGCCTAATGACTTTCTGTGCAGTTGTGTGGTTCTTACAAGATTTTTCTATCACACGCTACCTTGCTTTTCTCTCATCTCCAATTTCGAAGTGAATTGGAAGTCGGCGAGCGCACAAGTGGAGAACCCATGATTGCGGAGCCAAACAGAGCAGAAATATCCTTGAAGCGTTGACTTTTTTTTTTTTTTTAGACAGGAGCTGGCTGAACTTACGATGTGTGTTTATTGTGAGAGCAGCCTCTTACAAGCAAAACTCAGGTTTTAATGAACGCCAGATGGAAGTTGTTTGTGGGTGGTATGGGTTCGGTAGATTCCTCTGAGGGCTTTGACTCTCTACAATTAAAATGTCATCCTACATCACTGAAAAAAGATCTACTTCATTTCCTGCACAAGGATGTGTATATTTTACGGTCTCCTGCAGTGAAGTGTTGCATGTTCACCATCAGGAAGGAAACATTACTGTTCCAGCACCTTTTTATCCCTAGTGTGAAGCACCCATAGGAAGCTCCCACTCACCACCACTCAGCTCCATTTGGCCCAAACTCTGCAATTGCCTATTTCCCATTCCCCTTCAATGGCTTACCTCAACAGAAAGCAATGCTTTGCCCCTTTATGAAAACTGACCTGGAGCTAAAACAAAGGAGGATGCACAGCAATTCCTTTACATTAATGGGTCTGAGGTGAGTCTGGTGTATGTTAATTGTACATATGACCACCATCAGAGTCAATAAACAATAAAGATGCTGCCAAAAAAAAAAAGAAAGAAATTGCAGACGGCCGAGATGGGAGCCAGCCAAGGCTTAGGAAACCGGAAAGTTATTGTAAATCTTAACACCATGAAAACAGTGTCAATATTAGCAACAACTTTAGAGGAGAAATCCCTGCTCTTCATTTCATGCAGACAGTTCAGAAAGTCAGAGAAGACTTTTATGGTAACCAGGCATCAGGCTTGAAGTTATGCTTTTAAACTTGAGGAGGCAGCACAACTTTAGAAGTCTGTCTTGCACAGAGTTGTCTTGGGGGGGTGGGGGCGGTACTTTGAGGATAGAACCAACACCTGGCCTGAAAAAACTTGTCAGTCTAATGAAGGATGGCACCAACATCTTCCTCAGGAAGGATGTCTTGCAGCAAGAGACGTGCCACTTTTTAATAGGGGCCATCTAAAAATACCTTATCTGCTCAAGTGTTGGATAATAATGGAAATACTTCATCAAGAACAACACAAACACACTATGACCTACATGCCTGCTTATGAACACACAGACACAAACAGACCATCTCTTTTTCAGGACCTGCTGATCTGTCTCAATCTTCTCATTGTACAAATCCCAAATTCATGTCAAAGAAATCTAACAACAAAAAGGAGGTCAAAGCAGAGGTCAGAGTGATACTGCAGAGGCTTGGCAAAGTAACTACATGATAAAAAAAAAAGAAAAAAGACGATATAGTGGGTCTTTTTATATCTTCGAAAGTAATATAAAATTGTCTTGCTACTCTTGTGCTCAACTTGCCCATTCAATTTGGCTGGTGCTGATTTTAATCCATCAGGTGATTTTTACGGGCGGGCTGACTGAAGGTGCTCCAGAGGACTGGGGGGTGGGGGGCTCAGAGGGATGGGCTCTGGCCTGTCTGCTGCTAACTGAAAACTGGCCCAGATTCCTGAAGGACAAGCCCCACCAGAGGCACTCATCAGCGCCTCTAACCTTTCAATTAAGATGGGGCCGAAACATCTCCCGGCCCTTCCTGATTTAAAGAGGGGGAGGGCCAGAGAGAGGGCGTTTTGTTTCATTTAGCGCCAGATTGAGTGCTGGAGGACACCTCTCCTACTGCCAGCTGGTAGTGCACCCCAACCCGACAGACGAGGCCCTCCCATTGCCGTTTACCCTTGTGCATGTGGGATGAGTCGTGCAAACAGGGCCTTGCAGGAGACACAAACCTGCACAGAGGCCTCCCTGTACCGACACTGTGCTGCTATCAGATGGGCCCTCCCCACTGCAGGGGAACACCACAGCTCAGCAGCCATGAGTCAGCAAGAAGCACAGACGCTAGCAGACAGTGCGACACACACTCATTATTTTGCCTTCAGGTATAATATACAGCATCTGTCTATAGCCGCTGTGTCACAGCATTACACATTAATGATATTCAACAGAGTACAACAGAAATAGTGTGTGGGGGGAAAGCGGAGTGTTGCACTCCTTTCCGTAACAGTCAAATGCAACCCGATCTATGAAAACAGTGCAAGACAGGAGCTGCCTAAGAGTGTGACTGAAGTAGTCAGAAAGAGGTCTCAGCAATTAGAAACTGAGTGGCATTGAACAGGCACTCTTACAAAACGTTTTGGTGAAGGCTGCTTCCTTTTGAAGATTCACCATTCTAAATGCAAAGCACTCTTGTAAAAAGGCCAGTTACTCACTTCCTCAGCTCTGCCTGAGAGCCACACTGGACGAATAATGCACACTACTACCACTGCAATGCAGTCAATTTAT
This sequence comes from Alosa alosa, assembly GCF_017589495.1. Lineage (NCBI taxonomy): Eukaryota > Metazoa > Chordata > Actinopteri > Clupeiformes > Clupeidae > Alosa > Alosa alosa. Next base: position 33,900,766 of record NC_063189.1, read on the forward strand.
CAGCGCTATCTGCTTTATGACAGCATGAAATGATTAGCCTGTCTTCAGAGACACCAGCTGTGTGCATACTGTGGGTATGTGTGTCCGTGCACACACACCTTCCTACACACAATCATGCGTATGTGGTTCGAATATGCCATATTTCCACAACCCCCTTTTAAGGCAAAGCTAATTGCTGTAAACGAACGTTAGCGCCAGAGAACAGCAGTCAGGTCGGGTATCAGACCAAATCAAATGATGGCCTGAGGGGATGGCCCACTGGCAAGCCAGCTTTACGTCCAATCAAATGCTCTGCTGGGCACACCAACACAACAACTTGCATACACTGCTCATTAAAAGGGCCTGTTAATAGAACTGTTTATCAGTCTGGTAAATTATTGGGGGTGATTGGGGGGTATGAGGGGCAGTAACATGGGGGGGATAAGATAGTTTAATTAAGAGCGGTCAGGTTTACACCTACTGGAGTAGAAATGGGTTGGGGTGCTCGACTGCTGTCTCGCAGATTTAACTTCCAACTGGTGTTTACTGCCCCCTACTGTTCAAGCATTGACAGTGCACAGCACTGCTCTGGCAACTGAGTGTCCTTCACTTCATGATGTGCATAAAAAGCCAAGTCAGGACTGGGGAAAAAAATGTGTTCGCTTAAGGAGTGTTTGCTAAATTACTAATGGCTATTTGTTAACCAAAAAAGTTTTCTTACCTGAATGACAAGAACCCCACAGAGACAGCCGTTGGAAACATGGGGGAGAGAAGAAAGAGGAGTCATTAGTCACCATGACCCCTGCCTGCGACAACAACAGACAGAGTAAACACATTTTTTAAAAAAAGAGAGGACTGTGCTCTGGGACTTCACAGAGATAATGGCTGCCTGCGCTGTTAAACCTCCATTTTCTTTGGGAGCGATGACTCACTGTGTGCCCACAAACACCTTTCAGTGCCATCATCACCGTGACTACTCATGTGCAGGGGGACCTTTAATAACTCAGACTGATTGCAAATTAACTCTGATTTTCATATGAGCATACTGAAAGAACATTATAATGTCCCAACATCATTTAATCATGTAAATATGCTCCCAAATGAAGGGATATTGGATGTCAATATTATTGCAGTGTTGACGCTTGTCATCAGTATAGCCCAGGACACCATTACACCAGGGGGTATGTGAACTTGTCACAAACTTTGTGCCCTTCAAAGTTTACTCCGCATCCCAAAACGGCCATCCCATAATTTATTAAAGGGTGTCATATCACTGCACGACAGTAAATTCAATATGGGGGACAGCGTTTTGGAATGAGAGCTGTACATCACACAACAGGCCAGAAGGAAAATGAAAAGACTGGGAGTGAGGCGGGATGTCAATCTTGAAAGTCGCAATAATGATTTCAGACGGCACTTTGGGTAGGATTGCTGGAGAGGGGATGGAGGAACAATAAGTAAGTGAAGTGTAATCAGTATTCAGGATTTTCCTCCTGCTCGCCTGTTTTGGATAGGTGTGATTGAAGCCACGGAGAGATGGAAACTGGCGGAGCGGAGCGGGATAAACAACCAGGCAGGGCACCTGGCATGCTGATGTAGCTATCGGAATTCAGACTGGGTCCTGAGTTTGTCTGAACAGCTAAGTCTCTGCTAGCAGCTCTGAAGGGAAAAAAATGAAAGTGTGTGCATGTGTGTGTCCCAAGCGTGTAAGCGGAGTAAGGACAAGCTGTACTGTACATTACACTGGCCATTTGATCAGCAGGTCTGGCAGGTGGAATGGAATTCACAAGATAGAGGGGTGAATATAAATGACTCATCTTCAACAACATAATCATTGCTGGACCATAAGTTTCTCTAACACCGCTAACACTGGAGAAAGCACTAGTCTGATGCCTTTCCAAAGGGGCAGGGCAGCCAAAACTGCGGCCTTCCCCAGCTTGGCGCCCAGTGCGGTGCTGCTGTAGGCACGGGCGACTTTGTGACTTTGTCCCGTCACGGGCAGGGGGCAGGTGGGCCGCACAAGGAGGCAAGGCCAGGGCCCTAACAAACGAGAACAGCAGCAGTCAAGATGAATGAAGGCTGCCGCATCACTGCCTCATCCCGGACTGGCATCGGAGTCCCTGAGGATGTCTGCTTGCCCGCTCGTGGCCCCGTCCTGGCCAATACATCACCCACAGGGCAGCCCTCTGACGCCTGCTTATGGAGAATAGAGCCACTGAGGTGTGTGCAGTAAAAATGTCACAATGGTTTATTGCCCATCTCTGCCCATTGCACAGCTTTCTGCAGGGGTGCACGTCTTGCCAAAGTTGCATAAGATCTAATGGGATGTATTTATGCCACAAGGACAGCTACAGAGGAGTACACTGCTCCACTGCTTTGAGGGAGTCTTTCAGAAAATCTTTTTGTTTTATACATGAAGGGCTTTTTCCAAGAGTGGCGTTTTATCTAGAATAAATTAATTTGAACACTCAATGAAAACAGCAATGCTTACACATCACACATTGCTTTTATCACTCTGTTGAACAAAAGCTTAGGTGGATGCAGAATGCAACAGGGTGGTGTGTCGACACTGGGTCCAGCAAAAAGGATATCAAAAGAGGTGGTGGGAAAACACATATCTAGTGGCACAAAACAAAGAGCTCAACTTGTAGCAATCCTCACACTGTGACTGCTGGAGGGATTATCCACCCCGCTGTGTCTAAACATTAACTGAGACGGGAGAAGTGATGTCTCCATCCTCCCTTTCCATCCTTGCTTCCTTCACTCTCTCATGTTGGACTACAAAGGACAACAAACATATACGGTCTTGGTAAGATATTTAAGATTTCTAAGGGCATGAAAAGCAATAGCAGTGTTGATCCTTGCATTAGGGATTTGGGTATGTGAGCTGAAACATTGAAATAATTAGCCTTAAAGTTTCTCTATTGCTCCAAGTACTTTAAAACATACTTCTTGCAAAATTAATAGATATCTAACACAAAACTTTAGACCCAATTAAGAGAACCTAAACTGATGGAAACAAGGCTGCATATTCCTTCATGTTCTCCCTTTTTGCTGGTAACTGCCTGTAACTTTGAGGCAATTTAGTCAGGATGAACTCAACCTTTCAACATTTTGGCAATCTTTTCTGTTAAAAAAGATAATCTAACATTGAATACAGTCTGGCCAATATTTAGGTAGTCCATTCTACATTCGGTCAGGTTTTATCAAGTTGTTCACTTGCTGTCATTTCACTTTCATTCCAAAAAAAGCAAAGCTGCCTTCAACGTCTTAATCTTAAATGCAAAGTGTGTCTTATCTAAAGACCAATGGGTTTTCATCCTTGTAAAACATAACTGCTTGATAGGAACAATTAAAAAAGCCTGAGTCTTATTTTCTATAGGAGAGGAATTTAATTAAATTAAAATTCTCAAATTCCTTTTACTTGTTTATCCAGCACGATAAGTGTGTGAAATAAATCATAGTTTCTTGAAGGTTGATGTGTAAGTGTGCCGCTTCTCCTGCTGGGGGACTAGAGCAGCATACCCTGGCAGGGATGGGCCCAAATCAATTCCCAATTAAATTTTCTTAATTAAAAATCACTGCCAAAAGTAAACTACTTCAAACCCCATTAAGCATAAGAGCATGATAAACCTGTTCAGCAAGGCAACAAATGTATCTCTTTATGAGCAGAGAATGAGAAGAAAATTGACAAACTTTTTTCAGTGCACAGATGTTCAACACAGACTGTTAGACTCTACAAGAGCCAGTGCAGATGTCTCCAAAGTGATTTTCAATGACAAGATATACTTTTAGTGAATAACAAGAACATTAAGAACTGTGCAATGTTCAAAGATGATAACACACCCAACGTATGCAGAGCATGCACACATTTAGCAACTGGCTAAATAGACGTTGAATTATGGTTATCTGAATGAGATGGTCCTGTCATGAGCCAGAGGACATATGACACACACTTAAATTAAGCCATCATACAACAGCGTGTGATGGTCGGAAGCCATTCTCCACGTCACATACAGGTAAGTTGAAAATAAGTGTCATGTCTAAATATAACTTATCCCTGCTGTGACAATTGAGCACTTACCAGCATCAGTGAAATTGCCCTCATCAGCATGCGCCTCAATGCATTCAAGCTGGAGAGGCAGCGATAGTAGAGGTTGACACCAAAGAGTGAAGAAAAACAAACAATAAAGCTAGGCCAGGACATACACACAGGCAATCCATTTCTGTTGATGATGCTGTTCCATGAAGGGGATCTGATGGATGGGCTGCTCAGGAGGAAGCTCCTTTAGTCACCATCTGATATGATGCTCTCCCCTGGCATTTACATTTATCATAGACGGCATTCAGCACTTTATCTGGTCTAGTGGGTAGGAGTAGGACCAAAAATCTTCAGAGGCTCTCTGCAAGTATCACAGTGTGGTACATTCTAGGTTCAATGGTGTATTCTGGAGATTGATTGAGTCTGGACTAGGGTTCTTTTGTGCACAGGGCAAGAACTCCTCCATTTGGGTTTGGTTCTGGGTAAATGGCGCAGCCACATCTAAAAGGGACAGAGTGGCAAATCTGGTCTGAGCACCATTACAGAGACAGGCAAACAGGACACCGTTTATAGCCTGCTGAGTCACTGAGATACATTCACGTATGAGCGTCTCCACATACAAAAACTCACCCAACTGTCTTCCAACTCACTCGCTAAAAGTACAATTCTCAAAATTACAGCCAGTAAAACAATGACATTTGTGCTGCTCCATTTTAAGCTCTATTCACTGAGCTGACGAATGCCAAGTGAAAGGGAGATGCATATGAAAATCATAAGTGGATGTGTGTGTGTCTCTAAAGGTGCTGCGAATCACCTCAGGTAATGAGGTGAGTGTGGAATGCTATTTCGCCATGCCAACAGCATGCCAGACTCCTCAGCCAGTTTTATAAATAGGTGAGAATGCCAGTGCGTGCCACTTCCCACATGATGCGAGCCCTTGATCAATCTAGCCAGCTAGAGTCAGGTTTCCTCCATGATCCAGACTGGACCAGCGCTCATTCCAAACATGGTCGGGTAAGGTAAGCCTGGCTGTCACTGGGGTCCATTAAAAATTCTTCTGCAAATTCTTTGTGTGTTTGTGCAGGTTTTCTACTCACTAGCATTCACTGGAGGCTTGTGTTGTCCAACGTGGCCCACAATGTACCCAACTTACCCTTTGAAGAGCTGATGATTGTGGGGATTTCACTCCAGTGTTCATTTTTTTTGTTTGTGGTAGAGACCATCTACTGGCCCTTAACTGGCATGAGTGTGAGGAGAAACAAAAAACCTACAGGGACATCACTAGCACTTGAGAGGGGTCTGTTCGCTTTGATCTGCTTCATAAAAGGAACACTACCGTGATTATCCAACCGTTTCTTTCACACTTAATGCTAAATGTTTTTTTTTTTTTTTTTTTTTTGTCAGCTGGGCTTAAAGGTGTGAGTAAGATGTGTGCTTATGTGTGGATCAGAGGAATAGACAAGGGCCTCGTTCTGCACAGAAGAGCATGAAGCCCACCTCTGACGGGCATAATGCCAAGGGCAACTCAAAACACAATCATGGAGACTCAGAGGGGGAAACGTGCTTTCTGAATGCATAAAGCACGAGCGCACAATGGGTATTCACACAAGCGTCGCTTCCACAGGTACTGAAAGACAGGAACACAACAACACTGCAAACCCCACTGAGCTACGCAGCTGCACAGCATGTGAAGAGGCACTTTCACCTACTGTTATGCAGATGCATACCCTAAAGAGCCAGTCGGCCTGAAGGACCACTTCTATCTGCAGAGGAGGAAGAGTGTTCAGAGAAGACTGGATGCTCTGTGCTGCACTAGTTTCCACACAAAAGTCTTCTCTGCTGTCTAAAAACCATGGCTGCACAAGAGGCTGCAGTGGACGTAATTAAAATGTCACTTTTTCTGCCCAGTCACATGACGGTTTGATCATGCATTAAACCTTAAGTACAAATACAGCACTCTCAAATCCTGGTATACTGTAGGCCACGAATAGCTAGGGAGTGCAAATCATTTTGATACTCATATTTTTCATTTTTTTACATGTTTGGGGATATTTGGAAGACATCAGGTCTCAATTTTGACATGGAAAGCACGTTGTGTTTGGGCTTCGGCACCATTTATGTTGACCTTTCACAAATGCTACATGGGCCCAAGCAAACGTAAATGCCAGGCATAGTCAAAACTGGCATTAGGTGCCAAGAAGTGACCTTACAGTCAGGAATGTATCCATTGGGGTGCAGAGGATATCTAACTGGTACTACAAATAGTTGACTGCTGAAGGCGTAAGTTGCCCCTCAAGATGAAAGCGGCTGTTGGTGTAGCATGCGGTATCCATTTGACATTTCAGCTGCTCCAAACAAACACTGCTAGAGACCGACTGACAGAGAGAACAAAATGTAATATCAACCTACAAAGGCTTTGGCATAAGCAGAAAATAATGTAGTCAAAAATCAAGTCAAGACTGTACTCTGGAGAACCCATTTAGATTAGGAACAACAACTTCCGAAAACAGACAAGCTCTTCTGCATAATAAAAGCAGGCTTCTCCTACTCTCATGTCTGTGGTTGAGTGCAAGTCTGTGCTTGCACATCATAATTATGAGAAGGAGAGTCACCTCGGAGTCTGGAGTCATCACAAGTGGGTGCAGGGGGGGGATGAGGGCATCACTTTCCAGCTCACTAGATCTTATGACCGTTGCAATGTCTTGCATCCGTAGCACTAGGCTGAGTAATGCCCCAGTATTGGGAATGGGGGCTACGAGGGGGGAGAGTGCCGTGTCAGGAGTCCTGTGTTTGTGCCACCAGACCACACATGGAGCAGATGCTGAGGGTTTAGACCTCAGATTAAACAAACCATGCAGACAGGCGCATCAATTACAGCCAACCAGCCAACCACTTACACTCTGCCGCCTTCTACTCCACTCATGGACCAATTAAAACCAAGCATGGAGGGCAGCAAGAGAATCAAGTATTCAGGGGGGGCGGAGGGGTATGAGAGTGGGATAGTTGTTGCCAATGTTGGGAACGGGGGACCAGACACAACGTTTAGAGACTCGCATTACCAGACTGGGATGAGTGCCCAGAACAGGGGCGAACTGGGGGCAGCTGTGTGTATGTGTGTATATGGATGAGGGATCAATGCCATTACAAAACAAACATGAGGCTAAGGAAGCCCTATTCAAATTCTCCACGGACACTGATGATCACTGATTATCATCTTATGACTGAATTTCCAATGTGTGACTGTGAGCTATCTGGTGTGCAGTCACAGTGGTTACTTGGTTACAGTCAATGAGTAAATAAACTGAACCATGCAGTGCTAACAGAATTCTGGGAGAGCTTGGTCACCCTGGTGTTCATAGGGTTAGCTATCTGAAGATCCTTACAGGACAGGAGTCCAAATAATTTGACAATTGAGAGGACCAGTCTGAGACACAATATCAGGGTTTTTTTTTTTCATAAACAGACTGACAGAGAGGGACTGGCATGAGGTGCCAAACTAAAAACTAAACAAGTGGGACTAGAATGGGCATCACTTGTGAATGTTATGCAAGAATGGACATCACTTCTGATTGTTATATGTGTATGTAAGAATGGGCATCACTTGTGAATGTTATATGTGTATGTAAGAATAGGCATCACTTGTGAATGTTATATGTGTATGTAAGAATAGGCATCACTTGTGAATGTTATATGTGTATGTAAGAATGTCCATCCATGCATGCACTATGTGGCAGGATGCTACAGTTGGACCCATAGTAAAATACAGACCTGTTTGTACAATCCTTGATGTACAGTCCCTGATTGAGGCAAAAGGTTGTTTATATTTGAGTTCAACAACCAATTAAATTTCAGCTGCAATGCCAGCTGCAATGCTAAAGCAGGAATTATACACAAATATCAGCAGTCTACATACTTTTGTTTATTGACTCAGAAAAAGTTGTTTGTTTTTGTGAGGTCACAGTGACCCACGGCATGACAATATTTTAATGGTGTTAAAAGTCCAATTAAAATGTTTGCATCAAAAGGAGTAACTTTTGCACTTAAGTTAAAGTTTAACCACCAAAATCTAATCAGTTCAGCTGTGAATGCAAGTGTATGTTGTGCCAAATTTGAAATAATTCACTCAAGGTGCTCCTCAAATATTTCCAAAAAGGTTTGTGAGGCCACTTAGACACTGACCACCAACATCTAATCAGTTCATCTTAAAGTTGAAGTGCCTGAACCAAATTAGAATGAATTCCTCCAAGGTGTTTTAGAGATTGTGTTCTCAAGAATGGGACAGATGTATGGATAACTCAAAAATGTACTACTGGTGCAGAGGCATGAAGTGTCATGAAGGACCTCATGTGGTGCATAGCCAAGTGTATCTGCTAAAGTTCACAAACAGCTAGCTGTGGCCTGTCTTGTCGTAATACAACGTTGTGCCTCAAGAGGTAATAGAGATCTTATCCTGTAGCCAGTATCAAGCCTAAAGCATAACGTTAGCATTTGCCTGTGGCCAGTAGCCAATCAGCTAGGTTTACTTCTTGTGTTTGCTAAAAAGGTTTTTCAAAACCTAAGATGTACAAACTGCTCTCTCTCTGTACAGTTTCTTTCTGAGCTGTTGCTTTGCAGATTATAAGATGATACTGTGAGCTCTGTCAGCCCATCTTCAGTTACCCTCTCTGGGAACGAGGCAATGCCTAGGGGCCTGTGACACATTCCGAAGGAAGGAGAAAGCCTCTCTGCCCAGTGGGAAATGTCAGCACCTCTGCGCAGCCCTGTGGCAGGTGGTCACACCGGCTTTATGGTGGTGACCAGACCCCTGCACTGAGCATCCACAGGTGCACATGGAACCATGATGCTCCTGATGGCGCTCGAGGGTCACCTCCAATGCGACTCACCCAACGGTCTGCCAATCAGGTCTGCTGGCTCATCAGTGACTCCTTTCATACCGAATTACAGCATTATATACATCAACACTGCTCATATGTCCCAAAGGTCTAGAGAGAGAGTGTAACAGCAAGTGCAGCAATTTGTTTCGTAATTTATGCAATGCATGCTTCTAGAACTGTGAGGTGCAACTTCCTTCAGGGTAACTTATTCATATAATGATAAATAAAAATAAAAGCGCAAGACTACTGTTAAGACAGCATTTGGACTTTCCTGTGCCATCGCTACAGTGGCGAAATGGTTGACTATCGTTCTTTCCTTCCCTGGAATGAGTCTGCTCAGAATAGCTTGGAGCAGATGCCTTCTCCCTCTTGGTTATTTGCAGCCCAAGGGCAATGGAATCCTGTCAAGTCTCATAGGAGGACAACAGTCCTCTCAGTGCAGGGCAGAAGGCGAAGCGGATGGAGGATACATCAGCTGTCTGAGGCCTCTAAGCACAGACTCGCATCATACGAATAAACGTAAACAAAACTTTGTGCCGCAAGGTGACAGACAGGTGAGACAACTAGAAAGACATCAAAAGAGCATGGAACAAGAGAGAGAGAGAGAGAGAGAGAGAGAGAGAGAGAGAGAGAGAGAGAGAGAGAGAGGTATAGGGTAGGGGTTAGGGCGTGGAAAAGTGAAAACATGAGGGACTAACCCAGCTGGCAGAGGGGATGTTTTACACACCAGGGCCTGCTGACAGAGTATCACTCTTCCCTCATCCCTGCAGCAACCTTCCCCTCCCACCTGCCATTAGCAGCAAATACTCTGCTGTTATGCCCAAGTTTTAGCTCTTCAGAGGTAGATTCCACACAGCAGGAAAGACAAAGGGAAAAACTGTACTGATTGTACCAAATGTACTGCTGACAAGATGTCAAATGAGTCTCTCAGGAGTGACTGATTTGGGAGGCAGTCTGTGCTTTGAAGAAAAAGCAAAAAACTATTTTTTGACTGCTACAAAGATAAAGACTAGGATTTGTTTTATTTTATGCAAACTGCTGTTTGTCCCTTGTCCTCCCTGACTTAAGTTTCAACTTGGACAATAGAAATATTAAGTCAATGATCCAAAAATCCACCACTTGCTCAAAACACCAAGGGTGCTACCTTTTTTTTAAATATTAAAAATGGTTTTCAAGGTTGTACAGCCATTTAGTTGAGATCAAAGCATTCTATGGTGGTTTCAAAAGAGAGGATAAAGAAAACGGAACTGCTTTGAAACCCAGAGGAACTGCCACCTCTGAAGACCAAAATGCTGGGTGAAGGTGGAAGTATAGTGAAAGTCCCATTTAATCCATCTTTCAACAGAAAGTCAAATCAATATTAAAAGACCCCAGATCCAGCATGCTTATCTGCAACCAAACTCTGTTTACTAAGGCAAAGGCAAAACTCTTGAGGAGGAAGAAAAAATGGCTTTCCTGATGAAATTTTAAAATATATTCCCCAGAGATAGAGAGCAGGTCTCTGTGGGGTTAGGTGAACAGACCACAGCAGGTGAGTAAACACACAGTAATAAATTTCTATCCACCAAACAGAAGGTCTCAATGTCAGATAGTGAGGTTGGCTTTATTTCGAACCGAATGACTCCTAGGGCAAAGGCAAAGGCTAAAGGTAATTGTAGCACATCGTGTTTTGTGGTGGAGTGGTAAACAAACAAAAACAGTTTGGAGATGGAGCTGTGGGGGCTCTCCACAGGCAGGTGCGAGGGAGCCATGCGGGCTCTTACAAACAATGTGCTCGTGTTTGATCTAAACCTCTTGGAAATGGGTATGAGTTGCAGGGCGACAGGGTGTTTTCAGTCTCAGGAAGACATATGACTGCTGGGTCACAATCTGCACCCACCTCCAAGAGCCAAATCTTGGTGGAGTGTCACATTGCTCACAGCCCCCATCCCTCTCCCATGTCCACACACACTTGCATTCAAAAACATTCAAAGGTAGTTAAGTTACATATGTGCTCACCAAAAACACTCAGCTCATCAAATTCCTATCGAAATAGGCGAATGATCTTAACCCTGGCACTGAGACCTCATCATACTGTAGATGTGGCTAGGAACCCAAAAGGCAAATTATACCTGCTTAATGCTTCCCCGTGAACAGCAAGTCACAAATTATTCTCAAGAGATTTTGTCTATTTTGTGTGTTAAAATCTGAGCTTTTCACAATGCATATGCCTGAACACATGTTCCTTCATAAGAAGACCTCAGACAAAAATTATGCGTGGACAGCAACTGGCACATGCTACAGTGGACAGGGATGTGGCATAGCTGAGATGGGCAGGTCCAGATCACTTTACCCAAATTACACGAAAGGGTGGGGGTGGGAACGGAAACCAATATCAGCTCTCAAGTGCCCTGCCATAAAGGCTACAGTGCCCGATAACCATCTCAGCAACAGCTGGATGCTAGCTCAAGCATGGGAAGCGAGAAAGACCTGTTGGCACATTTTAATTGGAAACTCATCCTATGCTATTTATAATGACATAATTAGGCTTACTGAAATTCAGCATTCAGAAGTTGGACCACATTATCACAAGTTCTGTTTTTGACAATATAAGGACCTTTTCTTAAAATGATCCAGGACATCAAAAGCATAAGCCATTTACCACCATTCGGAATATCCTGTAGTAAAATGTTCAACAATTAAGTCATTACACCTTCAAAAGTACACTACAATTGTGTTTGGTGAGAGAAATGATAAAAATGTCTCCAGTAAGCCCTCCTCAAGACTTTGAAGAATGAACTTGCTGAGCAACGGCTGTGGGGAACACAGTCCTGCCGACCCACTAAGATCCCAGAGAAATCTCAGCTATTTCATTCACTGGTGCCAGCTGCTTCTGTTGGAGTTGTGAAAGGCTTTCATGGAAACCCTGCATGCACAATCTTCAGCAGGGAAACCCTGGGGACCCCTGGTTTCATAGACAGCAACTCTTAAGGATTCTGTAGAGAATGTCAGGCATTTCTGACGTTCTGATGTTCTCAGCAGGTGGTAGTTTCAAAATAAGTGAGTAACAAAGACAAATAAAAAAGAAAACTTGTTCTTAGGACAACTTAAGAACAAAGAAACTATGCTAGAAATATTTGTACAGCCCCTCAAAATGCAATATTACCTGGAGAATGGTGTGCACATTACTGATATGGGGTGATTGGGGACTCTTTGTGAGAGGTGTGTGCAAAGTAAACATACTCAATGTTCATACAAGCCTGATGACATCTATAAAGATTGGAATAGCTGGCCAAGAAAAACTTTTATTATTTCCTTATACCGTTTGAAAACCAAAACTGGGACGAATTGGTCTCACATGAAAGTGGTCACACAAACAATTTACTGATTTATATGACAACTGATAATTGGCAGGTACTTTGAGAGTATTCTGCTCATATTAAACCCTATTTTGAAGCTCTGGCTGTGTACCATCTGATACCCAGCCCTCATGTGAAATTCCAACAGCGATCAAGAATTCATTACATTACATTCTAAAAGATCCAGAGATGTTCACTAATCCAGCTTCAAATTAAATAAATACAAATCTAAAATCTATTAATTAATAAAGTAAAAAGAGATCTCTCTGATATATTGCCAAAATGGAGGGACTCTTGACATGATTTATTTATCCTATGTAGTAATTTGCTGTGTGATTCTCACTCAGAATGTTGTTATTATTATCATTACTATTATTTCTTTTTTTTTCACCAAGTATCACCTTACAACTGCCTTAATAATAATAATAATAATAATAATAATAATAAAATAAAAGTGGCAGCTGTGTCCGTCCTACATTCGGGTCCAAGCAGACCCAGGTTAGAATCCGAACCACAGTCATTTCCCAATCCCACTTCGTCCATCTCTCCCACTTGCTTCCTGTCACTATTCACCATCCTAATGACATTTGGAAATCGCCCTCACAACCCAAAGGCTCCAACACGTCCTCTTCCCAACAGGGCTAACTACCACATAAAACTTAGCGGGGTCTTCATTCTATTTGGAAAGGCCTCACTGCACTCTTGCTCAGGAATATGGACCACTAGCATACACCTTTTGCAGTTGTTGCCGCAATGCGCAATACTATATAAAGCACTCGCTCAGGCAAATAGTGTCCCTAGGAGGCTACTAGAATGATTTCTCAAAATGGAACATGATTCCAGCAATTACTTCACCCCGACCACATGCCATGTTGCACCAAATCGCTTGACATTGAACAACACCCTGTTTTTTCCAAAACATTTAACAGCTTATTATAGCCTAGGTTCAGGATACTGGTAGTATCATAAGCCTTGGACCAGTTGTCGAGGTGTAACATTGCATTCACGTCCCAAACGAAATGTTAACATCACTGCGCTTGATGCTCACAAGAGAAAGACTTCTCTGCAACCATTCCTGCTTCAACCACACCCACTTTTGTAAATTCTCGGGACTATTCAGACTATTCAGTACACCTATTTCCCGCGATGATCAATGCATTTCGCTATGTGCCTTTCTCTATGCAGGCACTATAAATAGGAAGTTTGCATGTAGCCTTTTTAAGGTCACGGGTCGGGGTCTTAGAGGCCGCATTGGGAAGTCTGGGCCACAAACGCATGCGCAGACAATCTGCATCTCCTGCCAGTGCTTATTGGAGTTTAACTGTAATGTCGCAAAGAAATACCATCTACCCATATCCACAGTGTTCTTCTCGACATCTAGGAGCATTTTCAATGGAGCTGCATTCTCAACAATGACAGGCCTATTTAAAGAGTTTGAAATGTATGGCAGATAATGTTATAAACCAAATTGCTTGGCATGAAACATTTCTTGTTTAGTCTTTATGTATAGTAACGGTTTAGTTGGCAAATATAGGTCCCACAACCACTCCACAGCCCACACAAACACTGCAACATGACTGATATTGATACTGAAATAAACACTATATAATTTTAATCAACACTTCTCATTCTTTCTTATGATGAATGTTGCTGTATTTTATTTTGCATATCCATTACACAAGACCTGACACATTATGGGAATCCCAATATGAGCAATGACATGATATATGAAAGTCTAAGCCAAAAACAGAGTTATACTGTACCTTAACTGTTCTTTGAGAATATCTTAGGAGTTGAAATACCATCTCCTCTCTTAAGCTACTGTACCTTTATTTTTTGCCTTCACAAGCCACTTCTACTTTTAAGACTTTATGATGCATTGTGTTTCTATTTAAAATGTGTAAAAGTACTGGTATGTAATGATGATGTAACTCTTCCAAAATCTCAGAAATGTGTACGAGCATTTCAGCAAGACAGACTCAATGTTTCAATGGCTTAGTAATTAGGCTGAATATAAACTCCCACCACAACAGTCACCAGGAATCCCAAGGTCATGACTCACCTGCCTACGACAGAAAGGGAGTCCATGGGTGATTATATTGATTCTAAAGATCTTGAGCACCTTCTGTGGAGGCAGGGTTGCTTTGGTCACCTCCACGGGGTCGACCAAGTCCAAAGCCTGACACTCCGAAGGTGCCTGGGGGGCTTTCTCTTTGCTTGAAGCTTTAGGCATCTTCCTTCGGGAGCTGGAGGACGCAAAGTGGGGGATAGGGCAATGCAGAAGCATTGCCAGCACAAGGCTAGTAGGTCATATCCCAGAGAATAACTCGGTAGGGTGTTCAGAGCGCAGAAGGGTTCAGAGTGCAGAAGCACCAAACCACTTGGTCTGAGTAAAAGCAGTGAGGGGCTCGTTCTTGGAGACCTCTGGGCGCCTAGTTGTAGACAGCAGTTCTCAGTGTTGTTCTGCTTTGAGTGTCCACTGCAAGTCAACCTCCTCAGCCATGCTGGCCCCTTTAAAATATCCAGGAGTGTGATGTCACCACTGCGTCTGCCAGGCTAAACAGCTGCTGCCATGCCTGTGGAGGGCCGGGGTGGTGGTGGAGGTGGGAGTCCTCTCCGTCCCCCTTGCCGAGTCACACATGGACCCAGCTCTAAATCAGAGGAATGTGGATGCACATGTCACCCCTGCAGCTTCCTCTGGCACCCTGACCCCTCCTCTTAGCAACTCGGGAGGTAAGAGCAGATCCTGCTAGGCCAGTAGAAATGACCAAAATCACCTTCCCTACAGGCCACTGTAGCATAGCAAACACATCAAAGTGAGGTTTGATTCTCCCATTCTCCCGCAATTGACAAAATAGTCACAACATCAATATTCATTTAACTGAACCTTTAGTCAGCTTTCCATAGCATTCCTGTCATACCTTCCGCACATCTAAGAGCCAGGCATGGGTTTATTTAGGGCTAGACCAAATCACCCAAGGGACAGGTGTCCCAATGCATAACAGGACTGCTTCAACAAGGCTCCCTTTGCCCATGTGTCTGGATGAATGGGCTCTCTTTCACACCTCTCACCCTCCGCCAGCCCCAGCTCAGCAGGGCCACGGCAGGCGCTCCACTCTGAAGTTGTGCGTCGATCTCTTGCGTCTATGGGACAAACATGCTGAGCATGGAGCGTCTTAATATAGAGGTAGCAAATGCTAGTGAGCAAGCCGGGGAGAGTGAGAGCGTGCATGAGAGAGAGAGAGAGAGAGCGTGCACGAGAGAGAGAGAGAGAGAGAGAGAGAGAGAGAGAGAGAGAGAGCTTGAATGCTATGGAAGTAGTTCACGTGTACTGTGAAATTCCAGTCAGTCTTTAACTCTAAGACAGGAGTCACCAAATGGTGGACCGCGGCCCGAGTCTGGACCCTGACGTGATCCGGACCCGGACAACAACAAACAACGTGATGTTCCTGGGTTTCCAGGATTTCGGGTCAACATAAAAAAAAATAAAAAAATTAAATTAAACTTGCTGATTAATGGGTTTAAGGAACCAGCTGTGGAATATCCATCCTTGTCACAGCTCAAATTTTATTTTAAGTTCACGTTAAGATTTTTAAAAAGGCTACTCAGTTTTTCTCCCCAATTACCCTTATTTCTTCTCATTTCGAATGTTGCCTTTTAGGCTACTTATTTTATTTCACATTAAACATTAGGCCTAGGCCTACTGTACAACTAGGCTCCATCCATCCATCCATCCATCCATCCATCCATATATATATATATATATATATATATATATATATATATATATATATATATATATATATATATATATATATATATATACATATATATATATATATATATATATACATACACACACACATAGCCTAAACACTCACGTTAAACATTATGGAGCTCCGGACCTTTGCTTGAAGAAATTTTCCGTAACTGGACCTTGCTGAAGATTAATTGAATACCCCTGCTCAAAGACATACCTACATTTAGGCATTGAACTGGAGCTCGAGTAGGCCAAGTTTGTTTTGGCATTCTTCCCACAAAACAAAGACAGATACTTTACTATCAGTTTGACATTTCAGAAAGGTTTTTTCAGTCAAAAACAAGGAAAATTCAAATGAATCGGCTTCCATATGGCACTTAAATATGTACTCTAAGCCAAGCCTCAATTCTAGAAAATTATGACTAAAGAATTAAAGTCAGACAGAATCCAGGAAAATAGTCTCAGATTTTACTCACAGTTTGTCTACATAATGTTTAGTTCACTTTGTCCAATTCCAATGTTTTCATTTTTTAACCTCTTATTTACTTTACTTCACTGTACTTTACTTTACTGATTCATTTATATAAGGCCCTGGATTTGGAACAAAGCACAAAGAGTGATATTCGAGGATATTTTAAAGTCATGTTTCGTACCCATATGACATAATCCAGTAATAAGTTAGCAAATACAACACTTCATTACATTGCCGGTCTCCACAACATATGAACATGACGATATTAAGGATAAAGTTTATACTACCCTTAATGTCACTCTTTGCACTTTTTTCCCCGAATATTGGACCTTAAATAAAATCAGTGAGCGTGCCGCATAAACTTTTAATGGTTCAGTCATCCTGAAAATGTGTCTTCCATCCAACAAAGTTTGGGCTCACTATGAATTATACTTTCCAGGATACTAATGCCCAAACATGGCTTCAAAAATATGCGTTTTTCTACAGACCTTGGTCTTGGGACTAGGGCTATCAATCGATTAAAAAAATTAATCTAATTAATTACATACTCTGTGATTAATTAATCTAAATTAATCGCATATATAATTTTTGCTGTGAAAGTATTTTAAATATTTAAATTCAAATGAATCATTGAATAATCAGCATTAGTGACATTAAAGTTCAAAAACTCTTTTATTATTATTTTCACTGTTCAAATAATTGGCATAATAATCTATGATATGACCTAATATGCTAAGGAAATAAATTCAAATGTGCTTCGGGAAGAAGTTTTTTTTTTCACATACAAGGCATTTCAGGCCACAGATATAACCTAGGGGACACAATGAAAATTACGAAAACACTCCCCTCAATGTCAACACTTATTTCTTGATGTGCGACTATAGAGTTGATGACCTCCGGTGATATGCAAATTCCTTGCTGCAGACATTGCAAAGGACTTTATTTTCAACACTTTACAACATCAGGCCATTTTTTAAAAGTAAATGTTCCAATCAATGATCCAGGCAGCACGTTTTCTTCTCTCTCCTTCATTTTACAGTCTAATTTTTACTGACTAGAATGGCTCGGGGTCAAAAGTCATACGGAATCGATTAATCTGCACTAATTTTTTTAATCAGTAATTTTTTATCAAATTAATTAATCAAAATGAAATTAGTTATTTTGACAGCCCTACTTGGGACCCATTCATGGTGCACACAATGTCTGTACAAAATCTGAGAAGGTGCAGCAACAACCTTCTCATTTACCCCTGAATGACCCAAAAGCAATCAGTCAGCTAGCAGATGTGATGGTCCTCTACTCACATGTGCCTTCTATGACCAATCAAACAGCCAATGAGAACATTCTAGCAGTCATCAGAATAGTGTGAGTTTCTAATTTATTTGTGGCTGTAGGTGATCATTTCTGCATGCATATTAACAGTGTTCAACACAGTCATACCACCCATTACTACATGTAAGATCGGCATCAGCTATGTAGCAGAATGCAGTTTAGAAAGCAGAATGATTGAATTTACTAGAGCAACAAAACAAAATTTGTGTCCTCTAGGCACATCTGACCAGTTCCTTCAGTTTAGTGATCATCCAGGAGAGGCAGAGGAAAACGATCTTCCCATAGGAAGGTCCCCATCAGCTTTTTCACTAATCCCAAGATACAGAACTATGTGCTGGACGTGCATAGCTGAGCCCTAGTATGATAACATGATCAGTCCTGGTTAATTGGCGGGAATGCCAGATATCCTAGGGGTTTAACCTGAGGTCCCATGGATTGCAGGCCAAAGCCTCCTGCATGCCAGACTGACTTCTTTTTTTTACCAAGTAGACCCCATATCACCAGTGTTCTGAACACGGACACAATAACATTAGGATGTCATAATGCCAATTCCTGAACACAGGCCAACGGTTTAACTTGGAGTGGGAGCTAAAATGTCAACTCAACCAAGATAAAACTGACTTAAGACAAACTGTGGACACACACACACACTTTCTACAGGCAACAAACTGTTTCTCCCACAGGGTAGTAAGGCATGGTATAACTGGAAGGAGTCGGGAAGACTAAAGGTCAAGGGCCATGTCCCCCTGAGCCCGCTGGCACTCAACACATTCAGTAAACACTTTCTACTGGACAGAGGAAACCACCCAGCCAATCAGCATAAAGCTGACTTAATTATTCATGTGGGTACCAGATAAACATGAGGGGGTGCTAGTTATCTGCTAAAGTGGGCTATTTTATTCCCCAGCTTAATTGTAGGGTTGTAAATGGACTAATAATAGCATCTTAGCATGTTTTTGACAGACTAAAGTTTCATACCTTTTATGTTAACATGAGAGGTAAAAGGTAAAATCTTCCATTCATCCATGTCATCTTTAATGCAGATTGCCTGAGAGATTTAAATCATGAATACAACATGGTAAGCTTCCCCTTCTCCAAAATGGTAAGCATCCCCTTCTCCCCCTTAGAAGTGCATGATAAAATATATCATATTGCTATGATCATCATCATAGTCATCATCAAACTGCATTCTACTTTCGGTGACGCCAACCAAGTTCTCTACAAACAAATGCAAATCTGTATCTGTAGCCATAACAACACAATTGCTTATGTACACATCTGGATAAGTTCTGCCAATTGCTAGGACAACCCCAGTACACACAACAGTATACAGGGCAAGCAACAAAAAGCCCTCCAAAGACCACACTCTGATGGATTGCTCTGGGATTTTAACGAAAGCCCAGACCACACACAGACACAGTTTGTTGTTAATAAAGAACCAAGTTCTCCTCACAGCTCCCCAGCTGGGTGAGTGAATGGGCCTCTCTGACTGTCCTCTGGGCTACTATCCTCTGCTCTGCCTATAGCTCATCAGTGACTAATCTCCCTCACTCTGTGTTCTCCAAATTGGGAGTTCAAGCCAAGTCTGATATCACCAAACCCATTCACTTTCATGAACAGGGTCTGGGGACGATCTATTGGGATATGTTTCTAATGGTAGCATCGCAATCGGCAAAATCATTGATCCAGCCTAACCAACATTACTTCCTACTCCAGCACTAACCTGTGCAAATAATTATAAACCACATCAGCATTAAGGAAACAATGTATTAACATTGCTGTATAAATTTACACATTCTTCCGGTTACAATTATTTGATGTTTACTAGTGTGGATAATGTTGTTTCATTGCTTCTTCCTCCAACACTAACTCTACCACTTTTGATTTTGAATGCCATCCACTCTTGATGCCGATTGGTTTTCATTAGGTACTTTCATTAGGTACTTTCATTAGGTACTTTCATTAGGTACTTTCATTAGGTACTTTCATTAGGTACTTTCATTAGGTACTTTCATTAGGTACTTTCATTAGGTACTTTCATTAGGTACTTTCATTAGGTACTTTCATTAGGTACTTTCATTAGGTACTTTCATTAGGTACTTTCATTAGGTACTTTCATTAGGTACTTTCATTAGGTACTTTCATTAGGTACTTTCATTAGGTACTTTCATTAGGTACTTTCATTAGGTACTTTCATTAGGTACTTTCATTAGGTACTTTCATTAGGTACTTTCATTAGGTACTTTCATTAGGTACTTTCATTAGGTACTTTCATTAGGTACTTTCATTAGGTACTTTCATTAGGTACTTTCATTAGGTACTTTCATTAGGTACTTTCATTAGGTACTTTCATTAGGTACTTTCATTAGGTACTTTCATTAGGTACTTTCATTAGGTACTTTCATTAGGTACTTTCATTAGGTACTTTCATTAGGTACTTTCATTAGGTACTTTCATTAGGTACTTTCATTAGGTACTTTCATTAGGTACTTTCATTAGGTACTTTCATTAGGTACTTTCATTAGGTACTTTCATTAGGTACTTTCATTAGGTACTTTCATTAGGTACTTTCATTAGGTACTTTCATTAGGTACTTTCATTAGGTACTTTCATTAGGTACTTTCATTAGGTACTTTCATTAGGTACTTTCATTAGGTACTTTCATTAGGTACTTTCATTAGGTACTTTCATTAGGTACTTTCATTAGGTACTTTCATTAGGTACTTTCATTAGGTACTTTCATTAGGTACTTTCATTAGGTACTTTCATTAGGTACTTTCATTAGGTACTTTCATTAGGTACTTTCATTAGGTACTTTCATTAGGTACTTTCATTAGGTACTTTCATTAGGTACTTTCATTAGGTACTTTCATTAGGTACTTTCATTAGGTACTTTCATTAGGTACTTTCATTAGGTACTTTCATTAGGTACTTTCATTAGGTACTTTCATTAGGTACTTTCATTAGGTACTTTCATTAGGTACTTTCATTAGGTACTTTCATTAGGTACTTTCATTAGGTACTTTCATTAGGTACTTTCATTAGGTACTTTCATTAGGTACTTTCATTAGGTACTTTCATTAGGTACTTTCATTAGGTACTTTCATTAGGTACTTTCATTAGGTACTTTCATTAGGTACTTTCATTAGGTACTTTCATTAGGTACTTTCATTAGGTACTTTCATTAGGTACTTTCATTAGGTACTTTCATTAGGTACTTTCATTAGGTACTTTCATTAGGTACTTTCATTAGGTACTTTCATTAGGTACTTTCATTAGGTACTTTCATTAGGTACTTTCATTAGGTACTTTCATTAGGTACTTTCATTAGGTACTTTCATTAGGTACTTTCATTAGGTACTTTCATTAGGTACTTTCATTAGGTACTTTCATTAGGTACTTTCATTAGGTACTTTCATTTAGGTACTTTCATTAGGTACTTTCATTCTCCTTTTATAACTGAATTCCAGTTTTCGAGGAATCCATAGTATGCAAACAATGAGTTTTAAAACTGGTTACGTTTTGTCATTAAGCAGCATGTCCACAAGGCTCTCTCTCTCTCTCTCTTTGCCTCTCAATGTCAAACACACACAGACACACAATTTAGCAGTGATAGCCACATACTCCCCCAAAGAACACTAGAGGCTCTTAAGCTCAAGCACACACACACACACACATCTCTACAGACACACAACACAAAGCTCTACAGACAACTCATTTGCAAGTGTAACCTGAGAAAGGGAGATTAAAATTTCAAGTGGCAATGAATCTTTTATGCTGGGGTCGCTTAGGGGAGAAATATTCCTAAATAAGTTTTTCTTTGGGACCTGAACATCACTGCGGCAACAGAAAATGAGTTGCTGTTATTCAGTTGGTGCATTCTTCAGCTGTGGAAAGTTGGACAGTCAGACATAATAGATGCCTTAGTGGGGCGAGACTTAAAAATGCACAGCTCTGGCTCCATCTAATAATTGCCCTAATGCTTGCAGCAACACACACTTGCATGCCCCCCATACACATAAACGCCAAACAGTCTACAGCAGACAATGGGGCAGGCAGACATGTGCCAGTGTAATCCATGGTCGTCTACAACAATGCTGCCTAGTGCAGCCCACAGTTCAACAAGGCCAGATGCAATGGACAGTGAGGAATTTCCCTGCATTCTAAATATACCCCTCATGCACGGGTGACCAAAGGCAGAGGAACACTTGTAACAAACGCTCTCTAATGCTTTCGGAAGTGAGGGCTACAATACGCATCAAAAGGTGCGGGCGACTATTCCATTACACTTGCTGGCAATCAAAGTAGTGGACATGCGTTAAATAACCAAAAAATACAAACATGGATCGTCCTAGCAATAACCCCGGGATGTTTTACCAAACACGGTTGAATAACACAAGGACACAAACGGTAAAAGCCGTGCTTTATAGAATTATTGTACCGGCGGGGAATCTACAGTATAGGCCAGCTCCATTCATTCACTCATAAACAAAACAAAGTGCGCGCGCCAGCAGCAACCCCAAAATACCCACAAAACAACCCACAAAACAATTTGTCAAGTATATTGTTCAATAGGTCAAGACCGTGGAATAACTAAATGTCGAGAAAACAAAACAATGTCCGTTCTGAGAAGTGGCAGCCTCTCCTTGAATGCAAAAAATAAGGAAGGACACGGGCGGTCCGGTTTTAAAAACCCAGCGTCTCACCAGCCTGTCCTTGTTGGCAAACGTCCGTCCCAGATGAGTAATCCCCATATAGAAAAAAGGCAAAGCATCCAACAATGTCCTATAGAACAAAAAGGGTAATCCGAGACCGTGCGACGATACTCCACACTCCGTAGTCCAACATGTCAAAAACATAGGCCTGTTAAGCTGCCCCTACCTAGCGGATACCAGAACCTAAGAAAACTTTGAGCCTGTCCCACGAGCGCCTCCCATTGATTGACAGGCCAATTGATGGGAGTTCCTCATTATCAGAGTGAAAATCAGTCCTATACCGTGTGTTTTACTTAATTTCTGGTAGCCTATCTAATGTTCATGACTCACATAATTACTATTATACCAGCAGTAACATTCAAAACCATATGAGTACATGCTCAAAATAAAACACATCATTTTAATGGGTGACCATTACACACTGACTGGACATCCATGGCGTCTGTACAATGCCAATCTACAGTCAAGAAAAGACGTTCATGTGTTCCGGGGGTCAGGCCTGCCGCCTGCCATCTCAACAGCTCCGTGGTTTGGCACATTCTGGTGGCCACTGTGTTCACGCTGGCAGAAGCCCAGCAGCAGATGGGAAACGGCTCGTTAAAGAGGAAGCCTGGGATTGAGCTCCTGGGCGGAAGGAACAGCTGCAGGGGCAGCAGCCGGCCCTCCATTTCTCCAGCTTCTGCTTCGGTACTTAACGTCTGCACTAACTGATGCAGGGTCAGTTGTGTTTGAGACAATCACGGACCAGGAAGAGGAGCAGGAAGGAGGACAGCTATTCCAGAGAAGGTGAAGAAAGAGGACCAAACTAAAGCACCTGTCGGGTCACTGGTGCCCTCCGGTGGATGCATGCAGAACTTTTTTGTGGTAAGGAGTAGGCAACTCCCTCCTCAGTTATGGGTTTTATTAGAGTGGTGTCTGGATTGAGAATTTAAATCAATAAATACTGTTATAAATAATCAACAAATACTGTTCAATTGAAATTGATCCCAAATAATGTTTTTTTTTTTCTTTTTTCATATTTTTGGCTCTTAAAAGCAACACGCCAAACTTTTGGGTAATGAGCTTATTTGCTGTCGACCTCACAGTTAGAGAGAAGGATACTCTTCTTAGTGTGTGCGATAACCCAGTCTGACATGGTAGCCTAGCTTAGCTTAATTCACTGGAAGTGGGTTACACCAGCTAGCCTATAGCTAAAAGGGAGTTGATCACCAGTGTTGAGTGATGTCCAAGACTCATTTCTGTTCCATTTCACCTCAGCCTCCTCACTCCTGTCTCCCTCCCTCTCGCTCTCCACCATGTCTCTGCAACAGTCACAAGGTTGCATAGCAACAGCTGGGTAACGGGGGTTTCTTCTAAGGGAGAGTCTCTGAAGAAGAGTGTGAGCAGGTCTGGCTGGCTGCGTGGCTGTGTGCACAGAGGCAGAGGAAAGCTGCGTGACCCACTCATCACTCCCACACAGCAGAGGCGGCGGCGCGGAGCACACCAGCGTCACGGTGCCGCTGGAGCAGTGAGGTGCCGTGCCAGCGGCCGGCGAGCACACCTGCCTCTGCCACACAGCGACGAGTGTTACGCTTTCTGACCACATGCTGGGTGAGCGAGGATGCCACCGCGTCCCAGCACAGAGGGGGTACTGAATTCACGCACAAATGGGCAGATGTGTGTGTGTGTGTGTGTGTGTGTGTGTGTGTGTGTGTGTGTAGGAATGAGTGTGTGGGAGGAGGCAAATGGCTGCATGATAATGGCAATGTATCAGGCTGTGTGTGTGTTTGTTTGCCTCTTCCTTCTGGTGACTGCACTATTCTGGCAGAGTTTGGCAAATATCACCTTTTCACAGGTATGACCAGGAAGATTCTGACTAAGTGTGTGCATGATACACTGTTGCTCACAGTTCACGTACAAACATCCATGCACATCACACACACACACACACAGAGCTCAAGCTCTCCCTCTCTCTCAAACCAGCATACAACAACTACCCATTGGTTCACCATTCTCAACCAGCCATTTCCACAGTGAAGAGCCATCAAAGACGAGCTTATGGCCAGGTGAATAGAAAAGAGGATCATGCTTATGGATGATGATTATTTGAGTTTTGCCAATTTAATGTAACCTGCCTCAAACTAAGAAAAGGCCTGGACAAACTCTGATCCATTACAGAAACAGAGCAAACAATTAACAAACTTCTGAGCCGCCTGTTAAAAGAGCCAAACTTCAGTGGCCATCTGCCATACCACGAGTCAGAGCCTGCCCACCAAATGTAGCGCAGTCACCCTCACCTTCCGCACGAACAATCGCTAAATCATCCGACAAGCCTGCAGGCCAGGTCACAAACCACCATTGGTCAGAGACACCAGCGGCAGCAATTATCAATGCCTCATTGGCAGTCATTTTTAACAGGACCGAAGGCTTATTTACAAATGGATAACACCTAGAAACATGTATGCACGTAATCATCCACTTGTGAATCTCAGGCACTGCCACTGTGTGAAAGTGGAATGACAACATACTGGTATACTGAAGATGCTTTACAGATTTTCCATCGCATAATAAAGCTATGCAACTTTAAGACCTGCAGGTGCCTCAAAAGTGAAGCTTTACATCAAAAGTTCTAGCATCACACACAGTTACACACTGATAATAGAAGAAATATTTTCCTTGCAATCAGCAAAACGCACAAAGCAAACTAAACACATGGACCAAACTTGACTGCTTGTGCAAACTGCCAACAATGTTTTCATATGGAGTGGATGGAGCTAGTGGGGGAAAGTGTACCCACACATCTACTCACACTGGGCAAGGGTAAGGCCTATACATTTGTGTCCATGCTTGAAGTACAAAGATGCCAAAGACATTCCCCCATGGTTCACTTCGAGCACTTAGGATTCCAGAGACAGCCGTGAGAGTGCTGGGGCTGACTTCAGCACACTGACACACATGTCCACAACTGCTCCCCAAACACCGTGTAGTGTACCACTCAGTGTAGGAATCCAAATCTAGCAGGTGGCACAGTCAAAGTACAGCACCAACCAGATTCACAGTTTGTTTCATTGACATTGACGACAACAACAACACCACCACCACGTTCCATTTCTATAGTGCTTTTCTCAACACTCAAAGCGCTTCACATGGAAAGGGGGACCTCACTAACCACCACCAATGTGTAGCACCCACCTGGGTGATGCACGGCAGCCATTATGCGCCAGAACACTCATCACACACCAGCTTGAGGTGGAGAGTGAGGAAGTGATTGAGCCAATTAGAGTAGGGGATGATCAGGGGGCCAGATTGAATGAGCCAGGTTGTAAATTTAGCCAGGACACCGGCTTGACAACGTTTTCAACATATGCAGGTAAGGAGACATTTTGACACAGTAGTACAGTGACGTCTTCTCTCAGAATCACTGTGCTATATTCGATAGTATGGAGGCTGGGCAACAGGAGCAGTAGGCAGGCAGCTGGGCTGGGGAGTTGGCCCTGGCAAGGGACTCCCAGCCTTGAAGCTGGGCCTGCAGGCTCCAGGGAACCCGCGCCGCCACAGAGAAGGCCTTCTTAATTAAGCCATGATGAAAGATTTATCCACCAGCCTGTGAAGTGATGCTACATGCTGCCTATACAGCAGATGTGCCGGAGACGCAGAGGGGCCTGGTTTCGCTCACCACGCCAGGGAAGCCACCATGAGCACATGCATAGCCAGAGAAGCACAGGGAACGCGCCTTCACTCATAAGCCATCAGCAGCCAAAGTAAAAGTGAGACAACCACTGCCAAGAGGGTTTGCAAGGGCACTGGCCTATTAGAGAGTGGAGAGTGCTGGAGCCAGGAAATGAGGTCGTGGCTACAAATCAAAGGCAGAGCGGCCCCTTTTGTGCCGTGGAGCTACAATCAGCCAACCTCAGCTGGAGGTCCCATTCAAAGAGGCGCTGGATGTGGGATGGGAGGAGAATACATACTCTGCTCTTTAATACTACATGTTACTGCTGCCTTTAAGCCACTTAGCCATCAAATGACTGATCCGTGTGGGCCGCTAATTCTGCAGCTAATGAGAGCGCTGCTTATCAGTAGGCGAGAGCTCCGACAGTGGAACAGCGACACAGAGGCGGCGGGCCCGGGAGCAGGGAAGGCAGACAGGTGTTGGGTTTGCACAGCTCTGCTGTTAGGGAGAGAGAGGAGTGAGGCTAGCTCAGTGTCTCTCATTAGAGCTAATGCCCATTCCGTGATCAACAGGACAGGGATTAGTGCCCTGTCTGCCCCGACACCACTTCCTCTTCTCACCCACTGTGCAGAAAACCAGAACGGCTACTTCCTTTTCCTGCACGCCCAAGGGGAAATGCTGCGTCCTGGTCGTAGTGCATCAGAGACTGATTAGAGACAACGATTGACCACAGAGTTCTCACAGCATGCCCTCCGTGTCTTAATTAGGCACTGATGGAGAGGCGAGCAAAACAAAACAAACCCCAGAAGAGTAGCGCTACACAGAGATAGGATGTGCTCCTGAGCCATCAGTAATACCATAAGAGTAGTGCTACACAGGGATAGGATGTGCTACTTTTGATACTGAGCCATCAGTAACTATACTATACCAAACGAGTAGCGCTACACAGGGATAGGATGTGCTACTTTTGATACTGAGGCATCAGACAGTAACTATACCAACAGTACACAAAAGAGCAGTATTCATGCTTCGGTTTACAGATGAACACGTTTAATCAAATATGGCTACAGCCTAAATAGAAAAAGCCAAAGGCGCCAAAAAAACTTGTCAGGACGAGATTAGGCATAACACATTAGTGCTTTTCGATGCCACACAACCCAAACAGCAAGGTGAAAGACTTGAAAATGTACTAAGAGACATGCTGAATATTCATGTTCTCAACCAAGTGAAATTGCCAAAGCACACTCATTAAAAGCAAACAGACATACAGTGACCCTATTTGAAACATTCAAACCAGACGACTCATTAATCTTCTCATTTGGAGATGGTGGGCTCATCAATACATCTTTCACTTAGCTCTATCATAGCTCTATCAAGCTGCTTGTATACCCCAATTTAGCTAGCATGCTAGCTATCAAGATAGAGGGAGGGTGAGACTGTCAAATGTGTTTATTTGCACTCATAAGCCTGATAAAGTTAATGCCTCTCTCTGGGGAAAGCTGAAGATTGTGCTGAAATGCTACAGACTTGCTATCATACCAGACACTGAGCTGCAACCTTGAGCACTGAGCCTCTCCATTTCAGAATAGAAAACATTTTTAATCATCCGACCTAAACTTGCTTGAGTAAGTCAAGTCAGAGGCAAAACACCCTGAAGACTGATCCAAATCCATCACTTTTTCTATTTCATGAGAAACTGGATAAGACCTTTAGTCCACTAACACTCAGTCAGGCTGCAGGTTGCAAGCCCCCTCCTAGCCACAGGTGTAGCAGCCTGCTGGACCTATAAAAAGATTGTGCAGAGCATCAAACCAGGCATCCCGTGGCCGGAAGGGCCTTGGCATTGATGTGTCGGCACATTGTCTGGAGTCGTTCCAGGTCCAAAACGGACCCAAACAATGTGGCCAACACACACGTAATGCACACAAACACAATGTATGGCGCCCATTCTCTTTGTCAAACAACACAGCTATTCAAGCATTCAGATACAAAGAGATATGCAGCCGTGCTCAGCCTGAGGCTCACACATGCGCTGGCATGTCAGAGAGGCCCGAGAGATGGCCAGAGGTGTGCTGCTCAACACCCACCACATTTGTCCCCCGTGTTCAAAGCGGCTAAATGTGTCCCCCTATTGTCTGCCAGATTATGGCTGTTAAAGGGCATAACCCTACACACACACACACAGACACACACACACACAGAGGGAGTAAGGTCTGGTCAATGGCATCCCTAAGCCATAACACATGTTTTCGAGGGTATTCTTTGACAGGGTGTGGCAGTGTCACAGAAAGGAAATACGAGGCCAGCTTTCAGCCTGTGTCTACAGCATGACACTTCTACTGCTAAAAGAAACACGACCACATGGTAGATTTCTGCACATTGTACAGAAATGGAAATACCCAGGAGGGGACAGCAGTGAGTATTTCACATACATGACTATCATGACCCAAACATCAAAAAGCCAGAATATCTAGAGAGCCCAGATCATGTCACAAATATGCTTATATGGCTTTCATGCATGCTTACAACATTTATTTTTGTCTTCTAGGGCTTTACTGTAGAGAGTGGAAGTAGCCTAGTTCATGCCACAGTTTACTCTGATCTGTCTTCACAAAGCTCCGGGATTCCAGAAGCACAAAATGTTTTCTTCAAAGGATAGGGAAAAGTGCTGGTAGGAGCCTCCAGAACTTAAAGTGATGGATTAACAAATCAGAGACTTTCCTTCAAAAGATTGCCTGCGGTTTCACAGCTGAAGCTGGTTTCCAAATATGTATTCTCAGTATAGAGACTTTGCCCCCAGTTCTTTTATGTCAATTTTCAATGGCAGCAATTCCCCAACCCCTGTGAAACATTTCAAAAGCCTTTGCTTTTTTAACACTGCTTCTTAAAACTAACACAAGCTTCTCACAACGGCACCAACAGGCATTGTTGGACAACACAGACGTCTCACCACCTCAACAAGGGAATGACAACCTGGTGGTGCAGACCACACACACACCTGTACTGCATGCCTGAAGCCTCTGCTGGTGAATACTGACGATGGAGAGAGATATTAGTAAATCTTTCTTCAACAGGTACTCTTCAAAGAGCAGCATTTTGTGGCTGAGAAATTCATCAATGACAACCCACAGTATTGCACGTCTTTTAGCACCAATGAAAGCAGATTGCCATAACATTATGAAAAGTGTGACAAGATGGTGAAGTACTGGTCCACACATTTGAACATGAGCGCACGTGTAGACAGAGCTTTAAAAAAAAGTCAAAAAGCCTAGCTGACTGATGATGAAAAGATCTATTTTCAATCCCTTTACTCCAGAACTGAGGATATTTTTTTTTCTGGAAACAGTTTTGGAGAGTCTCCGATAAGTTAGTGACCCAGTTATTTTCCCACACAAACCCAGGCTAACAGGGTCATCTCATTAAATATTTATGTTGCTAGGATGCAAATAGACAGACACTGCAGCAGGGTTGAAGAGCAGTGTTTCCTCTAGATTTTTTTTTTTTAACAGTGGGGGCAGGCCATCCGCACCCCAAATATCAGAAGGTTACAAGGCTACATGAAAAAAATGGAATTTCGTTAGAATAGAATAGTTTTCTTAACCTCTATTTACACACAACACAATGGCTCTTTGACTAATTAGGCTTTTTTACTATGGCTTAGACCAGTGTTTCTCAAAGTGTGGTCTGGGGACCACTGGTGATCCACAAGCTATCCCAAGTGGTCCGCAAACAGACATGGTAAAATATAATATAGAGGAGTTGTTTGCAATGTTGAACCAACTTGTATGTAAACCCAAGCTATGCCAGTATAAATCATATGAATTCGCCATGCTAAAATCAACGTAGAGGAAACACTGAAGAGTGTTGCGCAAGTTTAAGTGGCAGAGGTCAAAGTCAGAGGTCAAAGTGTTGTTAAACCTCAACCCTGTCCAAGGGCAGGATCGACCCTTTTTAGGTCTGACGGCTTTCATTAGTCATCCAAGTTAAACCTTTATGCTACAATTTTACAGACATCAAGACCGAGCTAAAAACAACCACCATGGCTGTGCCATTTAGCTGACAGATTGAGCGGAATCCTCCTGAGGTAAATTATCTAATCACTTTGAGTCCCTAAGCTACAGCCCAAAATACGACAAGGAATCTGTGCAGAAAGTCACGGAGACAACAGCTCCCTACAGTGCATCATTTTGAGGAGTTCAAATGAGCAGAGCCGAGGAGCCGAGAGGACTATCCAACCGTGAGCCTCAGCCGGAGCCATGCCCCATGACAAGTTACGGCACCCTCTTCTTCACCTGTCTGTGATCACAAAGATGTGTCCAAACAAAGGATCTGGGAGGAGAGGGGTTGCCCGTGGAAGCCTTCTAAAAACTGAAATTGAGCCCCTGAAATTGAGCTTTCACATCAGTGTCAATGGCTACAGGACATAATTGTTTTTTTTTTTTTTTAAATCACAATTCCTCATACGGAAGTTCAGAGACTTCCCTCCAAAAGTTCAGAGGTTTTTCTATCCCTCCAAATATTCAGAGGTTTTTCTATGCTATGGCTGATTCAAGTGCTCCCCCATCCTTTGGACAACTGTCAGACAAACGTAGCCTAATCATACCGCACACTCAAAGACACAGGACAGGACATTCAAATACACAGGCCATTCAAAAACAACGGACACAGACAGTCAGACATCACCAAAGTTGACAGTCAGATGACAAAGTAAGAGGACAGACAGCAACGCCTCAGACTCAACCTGGCACTTGCTATAAAATTAGTCACCACTGGCACTGTATTGGTAAACACACTCATGCCACATCAGACTCTGGCACCTTAAACATCACCCCCACCGCACTGTCCTTCTGCCCCACTCACCAACAGAAGAGCCACCTTCTTCATGGTGCGGTTCCCCATAGCTGGCAGAATGTGTGTGTGCGGCTGTGCGCTCTTAGGCTTCGCCCTGTGGTCACGTCTGAACTGCAGGGCTGTGCTGAGGAGGGAGACACTGCCTACTCCACTGCTGTCCGTGGAGCGCAAAGGATGGAAATGATTTTCGCTCTCGCATCCTCCCTCCCTTTCTCACTCGCTCACTCCCCCTTCTCCCTCTCCCTGTTCACGATCTGCTCTGTTGCCCGTCGCACAAAGACAGAGGGGGGAAAATATGCGCACAGACACACACAGTCACACACACACACACCTTGCTACATGTTAATGGCAGTGTGAGTCGCACAGTCACACACAAGCACACACATGTTCAGGAAAGGCAGGGGAGCCACATAGCTCAGCAAGAGAGGCACATTCCAAACCTGTGATCGGGGCGGCCACACAAGGACAGTCCGCAAAAGAGACTGCCCCCTGAACCCCAGTCACAGGCTGTGCTGCGTGTTTGTGTGGGGTGGTGTGAGTTGAGCATGCCTCGTGTGTGAACTCACACTCACACACACACACACACACCCCTCATATTATGAGCGGAGCCTCTACTGGGAAAATGGAGGAGGGCACATCTGTTGCATCTATCACAAATTCAATAAAATCTCTCTCTCTCTGCCTCTCTCTCTCTCTGCCTCTCTCTCTCTCTGCCTCTCTCTCTCTCTCTGCCTCTCTCTCCCTCTCTCTCTCTCTCTCTCTCTCCCTCTCTCTCTCTCTCTCTCTCTCTCTCCTCTCTCTCCTCTCTCTCCCTCTCTCTCCCTCTCCCTCCCCTCTCTCCTCTCTCTCCCTCTCGGTGTGGCCCGAGCGGTCCTGTGATTCACGGCATGTAGAGATGGGCCACTTTGGTTCGAGGTCATTATGTGGAACGCGTGTTTGTCACTTTCCATCGTTAATTATCGTCCTACCGGCTAAGTTGAGAACGACTCTGAGGAAGGACATAAGTACGAAAGGAATCAAGCTTGGTTTGGAGTAGCGTGGGGACAGTCAGCACTGTCCTTGACAAAGTCAACACTGAGAATCAAACAAACCACCAACAGCATAATCACCACCACCCACACTGCAATCACCATCTAATCTCTTAAGCAGCAGCCACCTACAGAAACTTCATTAGAGTTCGCTACGCGCACAACTCCACACTGAAATAGCCTGGCTGCCACGGGCCGCCCAGAATTCATCACCTTCTCATTCTGTGTCGCATACGTCGCTGGTGCCGTCGGCAGCGAACAAGAGCGCGTGGATCAAATATACCAGCAACATTTGTCTGAAATGTCAGCCACCGGTCACGGCGCAGCAGCATATGTGGGTCAGCGGCGGACCCGCTCACTAGCGCCACATTCGGGGAGCCTTGACCGTGCGGAGCTTCAAGGAGTTCTGTACGCATCTATAACAGGAAATCTAATTACTCTGTTATAACAGATGGCAGCGACCACTGAGCTGATGCACGTGTACAGTATGCCAGTGCAGTATGCCAGCTGCCTTGCTGACTCACCATGGGGGCAAAGAGCAAAGCACAAGCGACATCCATAACCCTGACGTCATAAGTCTTTGGTATTGGGGAAACAAATATTGGTTGAAATGTCACATTCAAGGGTGCAATACACCATTTATTCTATTTGCAACAGTATTTTACCACCAGCAGAGGGAGCTATTGAACAATAAATGGACAACAGTACTTTGGGGTTAACACTTCAGTAAAGGTGGGTGCGCACCGGCTAAGAAGGTTGCACTCTTTTCTAAAGACTCTTTTCCAGTGATAATCTAACTGGTGTAACAGACAGGCGTCAGAGTCATGCCATACGCTGATCTGTTCCTCTCTAGGCCTGGCCTCTGACAGCTCCATGAGCACCATCCCATTTCTTAAGCCGACCATATGCATGCGAAAGGAGAAGGTCGTCTCCACCTAGTACACACATCAATGTCGTTCTCCTCATCAGTGCTGACTAGCTCTAGATCAACACTCTTCTCGGGAGTTTCACTGATACCTGACTATGGTGTAATAGTGCACTCTGCAGACAATCATTTCCTCTTATTCCAACTGGAGGACTTGCAGTTTGGCTACCCAAATAATTTTAGACAGGGCATTCAAATTTTACTCTTTATATCCGCGAAAGACAAGGGCAAGTTATGCAAATTAAGGTTTGGGCATGAGCTGCTTATCTGCTGAACTGATCCATCACAGATCACTGACAGAGCATCACACAATGAACAGTCTAGGCCAGTGGTCCCCAAACTTTTTCTTCCGAGGGCCAGCTCACTATGCCTGGCTCTAAGAGAGGGCCAGAGACTCGGACTACATCAGTAACCATAAATAGCTTAGCGCTGTGAACAAAGGCAGTCTACCTTAGTTGAATATTCCATTACATTTAATCTATAGGCTATTGCAATTTAATACCATTGTTTATCTGTGTTTATATTGCCATCTTGCCATATCAGTGTAAAATCTAGCTCAAATGAAATAATACTAATAATAGCATTCTCAAAACTATAAGCAGGGAGTCCCAAAAGTATATTTTGAACTCTGAACTTTGCATACACAGCTCAAGTTGTGAACAAGCAATATCCTACAAATTTAAAGTTCTCAAACTATGAGTTTTATGAAGTGGTGGCAGAAACATCTGAAATGACCACCATTCTAACTTTCACTCACCTGATGAGAACTTTGTGAACTCCGTATGAATATTTGAACGAGTGGATAAAAAATAAAAATAATTATACTAGAAAGTTCCAGAATTATGACTTGAATAGAAGTTAGTTATTAACAATTAATTGATAAACTTTTAAAATACTTTGAGCACTGATGCAGTCAGCAGAGGCCTCTTACATTGTTTGCAGGTAGGCCTACTATACATTTCATTCCGTTTTCAATGGCAAACGCGAAACAGCGCCAAAACAACCACCAGTGGACAAAAAGAGTATTACATGTGTACTGTTAAGACCCGCCATAGAGAATGAATGGGGGAAATTACTATAACCTACTATTAGGTTATAGTTTGACGATGTCGTACTCCCGTGCCGGCCGGATCCTATATACCACGGACATGTTTTGGGGGGCCACCTAAAATGAGGTGGCGGGCCGTATCCGGCCCGCGGGCCGTAGTTTGGGGACCACTGGTCTAGGCTTTTAACGGAGGGTATAGATCAGTGCTTACCTTCTTGAGAGGTGAGGCTTGAGTCTGATGTGGTCTTCCTGACGGGGCATCCACGTTGTCAGTAGAGTCTGCTACACTGTTCTTTAGGGTGGGGAGGCCCTCTTCCCCTTCCTCTTCCTCCTCTTCCTCCTCTCGCTCACTCTCATCCGAGTTTTCAAACTCGTCACTGTCCTGGTCCATCTCCTCCTCCTCGCCCCCCTCCTCCTCCTGGGCCCCTGGGCCTCCCTCCGTCTCCCGTTCTGTCCTTTCCTCCTCGGCTCTGTGCCGCGCTGCTCCTCCTTCCCCCGTGCTGCTGCTGCTGTTGTTGTTCTCCTCCTCCCCCTCCTCTTCCTCCTCCTCTTCCTCCTGGTCCTGCCGGCGTCGGTCCTCCGCTGCCCAGCACGCTCCCTGCTCCGCTCCGTTCAGCTCACTGCGCTGCCTCTGGGGGGCGCCCTCACCACGATCCTCATTGCTGTGCATCTCTCCCGAGGGCCACGTCTCCTCCTCTTCCTCTTCTTCCTCCTCCTCCTCCTCCTCGTCTTCATCGCCCTCTTCTTCATCGCCCTCCTCTTCCTCCTCCTCGCCCTCCTCTTCCTCCTCTCCGTCTCGGACAGGCTGGCCTGCGGGGGCCGCTGCTGTTGCTGTTGCTTCTGCGGCTCTGGGTCGTTCCTGCTCTCCGTCCTCCAGCACGCGGTTCATGTTCTCCTCCTCGTCAGCCTCCTGGCCCGGCTGGTGTGCCGAGGCCGTGCCCGAGGCCGCTGCCACCGCCGCGCGGGCCGAGGAGCCGTTACCTCGACCCCCCGGCCCTGGCCGTGGCCGCGGCCCCCCCCTCCGCCTGCTGCCCCCCGACAGCAGATCCTGGTTCATTTCCAAAAGCCAGCTTGCTACCTCCTGCACCTTCACTAAGCTGTCTGAGGAGGAGAAAGGCTTGGCATTCTGAAAAAGAGAAGAGAAAAACTGTTAGTATAATATTCATATACCACAACAGACTTTGGAATCATACTACACATCACCATTTCATGTGGTATTTGAACCCTCAACACTCTTGTCTTCCACTTGACTTTGGCATGTTGAGGTATCAGAACATGAACAAAACATGAACTAACATTGTCATAGCCAGTGTTTCATGTTTAAAATATATGTTGGGAAATGTGAGCAAGGTGACAATCATAATCAAAAGAGTTGAGGAATCAACTCTTCCCTGTCCATTTCTGCAATTACAGTTTTTGGCCACAGGGGGGCATATGAGCTCAAAGAGTGTCCAGGGTCAGTGAGCCTTCAGGTACTTATACTAAACTGCTCTGCACTTCTCTGGTCTGCAGCTGAAGCCCACAGCCTGGAGCTTAGGGAAGGGATACAGTCTGTTCAGAAGAGGAGTATACAGTCTGTGAAATGTGTGTCCTTCACCTCAATCACCTGGCATCATCAGCTTTGTTTCAGCTTAGTCATCTGTGACTTTTTCCAGTTCAGTTACAAACAATTGCGTGTGTGTGTGTGTCCGAGTGAGAGATTGGTATCAGTGTTTTGCCAGGAGATGACACACACACCTTGAGCTTTTGCACTTCTTAGACGACAGCACACAGAAGCCTGCAGCTTATTTCTCGCTCAGTGCTCTATGCTCTGCGCTCTACTGCACAGCTCCAGCTGAACTCCTCTGAGGCCAGGGAAGCCGTTTACAGGGAGGGCGTGATTGAAGTAGCAGCGTTGCACTCCTAGTTGATTTGTAATGCGGGAAACCCTGATTACACAAGGTTGAACTCATCACAGAGCTCAGTCTGCACCACGCTACCAATCACACTCCATCTCCACCATCCCAAACATATGCACCCTGCTTTGCAGATTGTGTTTTATTAACAGTTCTTTTGGCCAAGTACAACAGAAAATCTCTAATATGTAAAAATAAAAAAAATGGGGAAGAGAACCCAGAGGATAAAAGGCACACAAAAAGGTTTCAAGAGACTCATGTCTTAAGTGCTATGACTTGATCATCAAGACGTGAATGCACTCATTAAAGTAAACTAGTCATTCTTCAGTGCCGTTTGGCTATTTTAAGGTAAAGAAACCAGAGATAGTGCACTATTGTGCTGTGCCCTCATGACTGCTATGCTGCAGTGGCTGAACAGTGGCAGAGATTCTTTAGGAGTATATGCATTAAGGAGGCGAGAGGGAAAGAAAGAGAAAGAGAGAGAGAGAGAGAGAGAGAGAGAGAGAGAGAGGGAGAACGAGAGAGAGAGAGAGAGAGAGAGAGAGAGAGAGAGAGAGAGAGAGAGAGAGAGAGAGAGAGAGAGAGAGAAAATAATGTAAACCAGATGGGCCATGTTCTCACAGCAAACAAATGCATGCTTTTAATGTGCCCATAGATAACCCCCTGAGAGTGGCTTCCCCACTTAGCACAACTCATTTAGCTACTGGTCCACTATTTAAAACACAGAGCATTAGGCCCACTTCAAATCAAACGTCCTGCAAGCAGCTGTATCTGTGTCAAGAGATCCACCGGAGAACAGTGCGCATGATGGCACAGTTTGATGGAAGCCCTTTTATGTGGTTCACACATCAGAAGTGTTACAAGCTGAGCTATTCTCCGTGCTGTAACTTATTTGACAGAGATTGTCAGATACTGTGCATTACTGTCAGGCACGCTCATCCCAGCTGCAAACGAAAGTCATACAACAGCATGGTGTGAGGGAGAGAGAAACCGTCTTGCTAGTCCAAGTAACTTAACAGCAATACAATATGCCTACATTGTTAGTCACAAATACTGAGTGAGTACACTTGCAAACTTCCTATTCAAGTTTAACATAAAGGTTTTTTATGTTCTCATAGAGAATTATCACAGCATTGGCCATGTTTGAGTGACGTGCATGAGATGGTAATCTGCACTGTGCGTGGGATCTCTCAGGCCAGACTACAGGAGTGAAGTCTGGGAACATTTCCCAGTTCCACTAATCAATACCATCAGCATTCACTGCAGCCTAGAGATAAACACAAAAACAAATCAACAGCAATGTACTGTATCTGGACCCATTGCCGAAATGTCAATCACCTTCACATCTGACCAGTAATCTTAGGATGGCAGCAATAATCATGCAAGTCTAAAAATTCATCTTTCTGCCTCTTCGCACTGAAAACTGCAAAACCCTCATTTTTTGGGGTTGTCTGTTGCACTGTAACCAAAAGACAGCACTGGTCAGGACTCAAGAGGAGTGGTCACAGAGGTGACGTACAATGCAGAACAAGAAATGACACACAACTACAAGATACAACATCAACACTACCAAACCAGGTTTGGCAGAAAATGTACATATATAAGGGATAATGGACGACACGGCGTTCGGTTCACGGAAATAAATGCACGTTCGAGGTTGAAAAAGGGCCCCGATGTGCAGCGGAGGTGAATTAATATACAAGTGTGATACGGCCATAAGAAATTGGATCTACTTTATAGGTGTGCTAATAACATTAATACACGTTCTAAATAACGCAGAACAATGGGAAATTCAACCAAGCAGTGGAATAAGCTCTAACAAATAGCATTTAGCAAAAGTTGCCTGCACCACGATTGGTTGCCTGCACCACGACACACAGCAAACTTGCCAACCACCTGTCACAGCTATCAGCGGAGAGCACCTTTATCTTAAAAACCTTGTGTGTCCTTTTCAGTCGGCCAGAGATGGAGCTGGCAATCTCAGTAAGTGAACAATCATTCTAGTAGATAATTTGTTTTTCACAGAGAGCAGTGGAGAGCGGGAGACAGACCGATACACGGCACTCAACCAAAGTCCTTTTAGGCAAGTCCCTCCACTCGGCGGCCATTTGACAATGCTTTTTGGGCACTCGTCGGGCATCCATTTCGGTAGAAATGCGCGTGCGCAAGGCTTCACGACACCAATCTTGCTCCAGCGGCGAGATCACAACACATGATTGGCACGATGTCTTCACAACACACCATATGATTGGCTCAATGTATTCACATCACACCACATGGTTGGCTCAATGTATGCACATGTCGACGTTTTGCTGAGGAAGGGGTGGGATATGTGCAGACAACGGCCATATTGGCGTGACAAACTAGCCCCATGCATTTCTATGGAATATTTTTTGAGTGCTGTGTCTCCACATTAGAAAGTCTCTGACTCAACTGCTTTGCTGTGTGCAGTGTTCACTCTGGCCACATGCAGCTCCTCAAATGTTGGCACTCCTTAGTAGGGGAGAAATGGAATGTCCAACTGGGTTTTCTTCTGTTAGGAGGTCACTATGGTGATCTAAACTGATCATGCAAAGCTGACTGACACAAACAAAGTGTGGACATTTGACTTGGAGACACCAGAGAGTCATGAAAGCAGTGTCATCAAGATAATCCCTCATGACAGGAATTATTTACTTAATCTGTGGATGCCAACACTGGGACCATGCTACTATTTCACTACCATCAGATAACAGAGTAAACAAACTCTGCATGACTAGGGCAACAATACAGAACGGATACTCCAACAATGCAGAGCTCTTGTTCACATCAGATTATTTGTGCGAGGGATGGCACAGCGGTCACAGTGGGAGACAGGCAGGGAAAACGGCAGAGCGAGTCGCTTCCTGTAGCCGAGCCCCACTTCCATTATGAGAGGCTATAAAACATCCGACTTTCCAGTTGAGCTCTGGCTCTTGTCCAGCCACGCATGGACCGAGACAGAGCGGAAGACGGAGAGGGCGAGGCGGGCGGGGGGAGCGAATGAGAGTGCACTCTGGGATGAGTCTCCGATAGCGATGTGAAGCGCTGCGTGTCATTGCTATACTTATTACCGCGCTGTACACCTCTATGACAGGTCATTTATCTGTATCTAAGGCCAGAGGAAGCCAACGTCCGGAGAGCACACGCACACACTCTCACTCACTCACTCACTCGCTCGCTCTCAATTTCAGTTCTACTCCCTACTTCACCCACTCTTAATCAGAATCAAGTTAAAGAGGCTTAATATAATAACGGTGTGTCGTGTGGTTTTCTTTCTTAATTTTGGCAGCCACTGAAAGGTTCTGGTGTACAGTAATTCAGTTACATCACTGTCGCAAAAATGAATCACAGCTTTCTCCGGTGGCCAAAGACAACAGGATATACAGTACAAGGGACACAGCTATTTTTGCCCTACAGTCAAAAAGCTATGACTGCACAAAAGCACATCAAATTGGTAAACTGTGTTTTAAAAAAGCACTGATTATAGCTCAAAATCTAGCTTGCTTTTTGAGTAGCTGGGCAGCTGGCTCTTTGTAAATGAAATGTTGCTCAGGTCCCACAAAAACTATAGTTGTGGTAGTTTGGCAGGAACCATATGTATTGCCACATAACCAATACTTATGCCATATGAAAAGAACCTGATATTACGGACTGCGTTCCAACCAACACATCTCTTCAATAGCCTCTCATACTGTACGCTCAGCTGGCATGGGGACAACTAAACCGACCGACCAGCAAGCACAACTCTGATAGTTTAAAAAGAGAGCTAGCATTTTGTGTAATTTCCTGTGAAATGTTAGCACCTGACGACCTTGAGGAGTGTGTGTGTGTGTGTGTGTGTGAGAAGAGAGAGCATTTCAGGCAAGCATTACATCCATCTCCAGTTGCAGTCCAGTAGTCCCCAGGGACCTGTAGTTCATAGCAGCTACCACGGCGAGCGGAAGGCTATGAATAGCCCAATTTGCCCTGCACCTTACTGGAGAACAAAGTCTCCGTAATTAGACTTGAGAGTTGCATGTTGTTATTGTTGTGGAGACGATCACTGTGGTGCACAGGAGTGGAGGGGCACACGCACGCCAAGACGTCCTGGGAAAGCAGCTGGCATGGGGGCAGACCGGATGGCAGGGGGGAGCGGTTTCATTCCACAGCAGTTTAAAATAGAACCTTAAACATGTCCAGCAGATCTATTAAAGAGGAAATGACTGGGCCACAGAGCCTCAGGCAGGTGTACTGGTCAGAGTTCTGCTTCTTGTGCTTAGATTCGTGCCATCTACACTGCCGTGGCCATTTGTAACTGGATATTTCATTAAAAGGGAGGGAAAAATCAAATGTAAGGGAATAACAAGCAGTCTGGGGTGACCAAACAGGATGCTCTAATTCAGATGGCTCTGGATTCAGAAAATCTCATAAACCATCTGGACCATCTGGAAAGGCCGACTCCTGCTAAAAAGCCTGCTTTTGCCCTCTCTCGCTGCTTTCGTGTGATCTGGTGAGGAGTTGAGGAGGAGAGACAGGCTCAGGTCTGTGTCCTTGACAAACGTCCTTCGAGTTCCCATAGGGTCAGTGCTGCTGCTGTGGGGGGCCGTGCAGAGGCAGGGGGGCATCAGCAGAGAGGACAGCTGAGGAGAGAGGACCCTAACCCTAACCCATACATGAGCGCACACATCAAAAGACTATTTTATTAGTCTTGTTCTTCATGAGGGAATGTGACATGTACTCATCTACAACACGTAGGCCATCACAATAGGAGTAGGCTAATACATTCATTCTAGAATCAATTAAATAAAAAGATGTGTACAACTGTGTCAGGCAGTGTGCCATGACTAACAGTATCAGCCAAAACAAGGTGGAAGAAACGCAATGTTGCAGCCACAGATGTGAACACATGTACACACACATACACACACACACACACAGAATGTTTGTTTGTTTGTTTGTTTAATTTAAGGCCATTTCAGCAATGTAGGCTATTTAATGGCCAGAGCATTGTGTGTTAGAGAAGCTTAAATATGGTTTTTTTTTTTTAAATCTATGCTAGTAAGATCACACACACAAAATTTCAAAACCATGGTTCAGAGGCCCATACATAACCAAAAGACACAGCTCAGTTTCCACCAAATCTGATCCACTAAAAGCTCTGTTCTTTTCCCCCCAGAGAGGGTAGATTACAGCTTTTTCTTCCTTTCCTAATCAGCGTAATTGAAAGTGGCCTGGGCTATGCAGTCACTGCAGTCAGCAAAAAGCATCAGCCCGAATTTGCGATGACACTCACGCGGTGCAGTTTCCATTCAGGCCTGCCTGTGAGGCGATTTATGAAACGGACTCCGACACGAGGGAGGGCACAGAGCAAATATCTGTCTGCTGTGGTTATCCAGAGGCATTTAGCACGGCGCACACCTGAGAGGAGGATTTAAAAATACATTTTTATCTGAGGTGATTCAGCTGCTACTGCAGAGCATTTTCTGAATTCCAGCTGTGTGAGGTACACAGGCTCGCTCGACTCACTAAATCACACCACCCACCATCACGCTGAGCTTTAGTCTCTTATGATTACCGCAACAGGTGGCGACTGCTATGCTGTACCGAATGCCTTTTTCAAAAAATGTCTGCCTGCCGAACATCAAAACATCAAACAT
This sequence comes from Alosa alosa, assembly GCF_017589495.1. NCBI lineage: Eukaryota > Metazoa > Chordata > Actinopteri > Clupeiformes > Clupeidae > Alosa > Alosa alosa. Next base: position 33,942,331 of record NC_063189.1, read on the forward strand.
TAAACACGACAATAAAACAATCTTGTGCAACAGCTAAAGGAGCAGCCAGCCAGCCCTCCATACAACGAAAAAATGACAAAGGACAGACACCCTCTTAGGTTCATGTCTGGTTTGCATCATCGCATCTGGTTTCACGTGCTTTAAATAGCACTCCTAGGCCACCACTCAACGCAGGCTGTTCCCACTGGAACGGCTCCTCTTCAGCCTCTGAGTGTGGCAGCAGCGTCAAAGCATATGGGTCTGCTGGAGCTGGAGCTGTGGCTGGACAGGTCCGTATGGCCCAGAGTGCTGCAGCTGATGAAGACAGAGAGCTCAAGAGCCAAGTCCTGAATGCCACAGCTGCAGGGGGCGGTACTGCAGGAGGCCTGAGAAGAGCAGAGGGCACGCGCGCACACATACACACAAACAGAGGAAAAAACACTGCCTATCTCTAAGTGCGCATGAGTGCAACCTATTCTCTCTCTCTATTCTCTCTCTCACACACACACACACACACAGTTGTCCTCGAGTCAGTTTCCTGACCCTTTGGTAAATGGAGAACAGCAAGCTCATACAAACACACTCATACACACTTAAGCGCGTTCTTTTTCTCCCTTTAGCTCTGCATCTGCGTAAAGGAAGCCCTGGGTGGTTACAGTAGGACTGACTGCTTCTCCCTCATTTTCCACAGCCGTCTAGTGGGCGCATGGTCATCAACTCCACTAAATGTCCATTAAAATTCCAGCAGCATAATGAATGGCCATCGGGGCTGTGGGTATTTAGCATCCCTAATCTGCAGGCCATTTGTACTCGGCCTTAATAGCCGTCCTATATGACGCTAAGTGGAACTCGCTCAGAAATGGTCTGCTTTGTTTATTTTTTTATTTATCTCTCATTACTGCTTTGCGTCCCTTTCTCCTGCAGGCCCTGCGCTCTGGGTGAAAGAAGCAGACCAGTGGCTAAGCAGATGTGAACAGGCAGAAGATTTATTACGGAGACAGATTGGATGGCGCTCGGCTCGTTTATTTCCACCCTGCTTGAAAGCGGGTGACGCGCGCACGGCTCAGCTTGAGCCCAATCTGCTCGAGAAGAGGGGATGAGGAGGAGATTCTAATAAACAGGCGCAGGTAGCTGCTCGCGTCGGCTAATGCCAATTACGCCAGCGCTCAAATTACCACCTGTCTCAGGCTAATCAAGACACAATCACCGTGACGAGTGGGCCTCATCTTCAAAACAACCTCGCATATGGCTGGAGGCTAATGCTGCTCAAACGAAAGGGCAACATTGATTGAGCAAGGGGGATAACTACATCAACAGTACCAAATTTGGCAATTTCATGAGGATAACATCATCTAACAGACATATTATATTGTGCTGAGCACTCAATACATAATAGTCACAAAAGTAATGCATCTCTGTAGGCAACAAAACCTCTGTTTCCTGCCATAAAGGCAAGTCAAGGACACGATGTATCCTCCTAGCACCCATCCCAGGTATAAACACAATGAGCCGAGTTGTTTACGTGTGGTTGGGTAACAGCAGACCAGAGGCTATACAATGGCCTACATACAGCGGCAAACACAGCACTACTCACACACCACCGCAAACTGCCTGGAGATCCTAGAAGCCAGGAAGGACCCCCGCCGTATTCTAGCTTTCCAGAAAAGTAATATACGGTAGCATTGTGCAACACTAAAGAGCCCTGTAAGCACATCCACAATTTTACAGAAAAGAAACTTGTATATAAATAATAATAATAATAATAATAATAATAATAATAATAATAATAATATTACTACAACTGTATGATGCCTTCCACCAAATGGCAGCACCCCATAAATCATAAATGTCACTTTAATAGACTCAGGGAAGAACAAGGAGAACAGCAAATTCAATACCAGCCAATAAGTCCAAATTGGTTCAAAGCCATCCACAGAGCGTTCACTCTGCACACCGTGAGTAGCTTTTCCCCTCATGTCAGACTGAAGCGTACTTCCTGCCCGTCATAAGGGCCATGTTAGAGTCTCAGATGGCTCAAGTGGCAGTGGCCACGGCTGAGAGAATGGGACCCCCTGCCAGCCAAGTGATGCCCAGCTTTGGCTCAAAAGGAGCTAATAAAAGCAAAAGTTAATCTCCATAATTATAATTTCCAACAGCGGTCATGAGCTACAGTATCAGAGTCAAGTCCTGCTTTAAAAGACTAATCCTATAAATACAAAGCTAATGCTTCAGCGTGCCCCCGGGTCTACGTTTTAGAGACAGACACTATTAATCGATGACGCTATTAAAAGATTGGGCTCGGGACAATGTCTGCAAAAGGGATACAAGACCTTCAAAACATGACCTGCACTGCAGTTCCGACCAGCAGGAAGATGATTCTCTCTTGGGTTTTCCCTAAACTGCAACATGACTGGTGTTCTGTTGGCTGCAGACATTCTGCATTTTAAGTCAGGTCTGGTTTCCAGAGGGGGAAAAAAAACAGCTCATCCATTTATCTGCATTTCTTTTCCATTTTTCTAGCAAACAACTGCCCTCCCTGTCCTCATCTGCCCCAAAAACCATCTAATATCCAGAGATATCTCTGAGAGATATTATTTCATGCATGCATCACTCTTAGAGTCTGTACTAGCAATTCAAAAGAGGAAAAACACAAATGATATCCAAACTCCAAACCACCAGAGCACTCTTTGCAAACTCATCCACCCAAACGCCAACACAGCCCAGCATTCATGAACACTCAAGACACCCTCCAGTCAACCCCATCTCCTGAAACCCCACCACCACTAAATCACAGGGTGTGCCCCTTCCCCTGTCCTCCTTGCTAAATCAGAGCCCTGGAGCCTAAGGGCTGTGGCTGTGTCTGTTTCCGAACGCCTCAAAAGAGGAGTCTGTGGTCACCAAGGCAGTCAGTGGGACAGCCATTAAATCACCTGGCAAAATCCACAGAGCCTTTAGTCTCAAAGGCCCGCTAATGCTGGAATAACACAGAGCCAGCCGCCGCAAGGTCAGGACAGCTACTCAAGAGGACACAAAAACACTATTCATGCAGAGACTTTTCTGTCCACCTGCTCTTTCGAATACCACTCGAGGCTACACATCAAACTTCTCATGTTTAATATGCATGGGTCACATTGCCAGGTCATTGAGCAACTGTCACTCTTCAATCTTGACACTCCACAGTTAGCATAGTCAGTGTAATCACTACATAACAACAAGACACCCTCTAACAATCTCCTGAAAGACCCTACTAAATCAGATGCATTCCCTGCAAAAGATGCTAAATCAGAGCCCAGAGCCGCCACGTGTGTTGCCCAGGGTGCAGGGTTACCTTAGAGGGGCAGCCACTGGCCAGCCGCTGCAGGTGCTCAGAGGTGTGGCTGCAGGAGAGCAGGTCGGAGCAGCAGGCCGAGCGGCCCAGCCTCTTCATCAGAGACGAGATGAAGCTGCAGCCACAGCCACACATTGACTTGCTCATCAGGAAAGAGACAGGCTGAAAAAAGTGCCCCAGAACAAGGGAGGCCGAGAACAAGCAAGGAATCGCGAAGAAGAGAAGTAGGGCTCAAAGTCACGCTCCCAGGGACGTGTTCTGGTGTGGCTTCTTCCTGTGAGCTAACATTTGGCGGACTTCCTGTAATGTCCAAAGTTAGGGGGTCCTCCAGACACCTGATGCCCCCCAGCACCCCGTCACGCAGGATGCCCAGCCTCGTCCTGTCTGCAGCTGCACCCGCTTTCTCTCTCTCTCCGCTGGAGTAAACACACTGGGCTCGTCCAGAGCAGACCGGGAGCACGCTGTGCTCACAGACAGCCACCCTCCCCTTCCTGCTCACCTCCCTCCACCTCTGCTTTCAGTGACTGCTGATACGGATGCTCTCTCCATTCTCTGTGATTCACTTCCTCTCTTCCTTTCGCTTCCCTCTCCCTCCCTCAGCAGCAACAGGGGCACAGCTCTGCTCTCACGCCTCCTCTCCAAACTCCTCCCCGTGGCCTGATGGCAGTGGTCCACAGCCGGCTGCTGTTAGCCACATCGGAGCACCGCTGCTGCCCGCTGCTCACCACCCGTAACACTCCGTGAACACGTCTCCCTTAATCGATTTCACGGACACACACTCCTTTAAAATAAAAAAATGCTTTAAAAAAAAAAAAACGCTTGCCACTGGCAATTCAGCATCCATCTCTGGCTCATCCTCAACTGCACACACATGGACCCACCCACCCACACACACTCTTTTCCTCACTACATCAGTCTGACAGCAGAGGTCCATAGCTCGACAGGTACAAATTCACACTGCATACGACGTAGCCTCGGGAATGACAGCAAGTCAGGGGTACTGCGTGTGTGTGCATCATTTATTATCCCACACTGCAAATATGTGAACCATCAATTTATATCAAATAAGATGAACATCAAAACATGCCACTGTTAAATTGCTTTACCACAGTCTAGTGTATTGTCACCTCAGACTGATTTTCACTCTGCTTAAAGACGGTTCCAACACACAATCCATTAAATCGTTGACGGGAGTTTGTCAAGTTCTCCACACTAGCAATAAAACCTCAAGAGAGCTAGTCCACAGATTGGCACAGACACAGTGAGAAGTGATCCAGAATCGGTCTGATAAAAAAAGGGGGGGGGTTCTCCTTAGCCCTTCCAAAGCAGTTCACTCACGCTTCTGTGGACCTTATCGCTTCTGCTTCAACTGATTAGCTGCTGATGAAGCCTCTGGAAATGCCAGCTGCATGCATATCAAAATCAGCATGTCGATGAGAGCTGGTGAAGGGGAGCAAGACGGAGCTCAGGCAGCTCTGGCGAGAGGTGAGAGGGGAGATGAGGACAGGCCTTGCAACAGGGATCCATCCACACTGGAGAAACAGGGGTATGGTGGACTTCAATATAGTTAAGTGGTGAGGCAGGAACTTGGGGTTTTGAAAAAACACCCAAGATTACGATCTACACTCCATTACCGAAACAGGATGAGATGAGCTGTTCTGCAGGGTCTATCCACCCACACAGACGCAAACACACACACACTCTCCCTGCTCAGTATTCATCTGGTCAGGTACACTCAGCCAAGCGTCACGCACAGACAGGCTGGAAATCGACTGCAGTTAGCGTGAGTGGATGAGAGAGAGTGAGAGTGAGAGAGAGAGAGAGAGAGAGAGAGAGAGAGAGAGAGAGAGAGAGAGAGAGAGAGGCAAGAGAGAGGGAGGGAGAGGCCAAGACCGGCTCCGCAGGCAAGGTAAGGCAATTTACCCAAACACTGACCTCAACAGAGGAAAATCCCACAGATAGGCCAGAGACTGGAAGAGACGTATAGAGAAGAGACTTCCTGTCTGCCAGCTCATCAGCATTCTGCCCGAGCGAGGAGAGGGAGACGGAGTGAGCAATAGAGAGAAAGAGACAGAAAGGAGAGAGAATAGTGGATGGGTGTGAAATGAACCATGGAAAAAAGTTAGCCTGTTGGAGGAGTGGTGCATGCGACCAACACACCACTAAACAGAAACGACAACCCTGCATGGTCATTTAATAAGCTGGAATTATATTCTAAGCCCTTTCACTTCAAACAGAAGTGGAGCTCCCAAGCCCAAACCAGAAGAGACAGAACATCAACTGGAAGCAAATTGGGTGAGCTAGCATTTGAAATGCTATAAAGAACACTTAACCAAGCCCTCCTGACAGAGGTTCTAAAAAACAACTAAAGGAAAAAAGCGCAGGATATAAAAAATTTGTACTCTTAACCCACTGCCCTAGAAAGCAGTCCTGTGTCTTTGGAGATCAGGCCTGCAGCGAGCAGGGAGAAGTGAAGGAAATGGCACCCACGATGACCGGGAGCACAGCAGAGAGAAACTGTCACGCTGGAAATCCTCGGCAACAATCGGAGCCAAATCCTTCCTTATCCGGAAATCACAGATCACAGCAGTAGAGGGAGCATGGTGAGCTCAGACTCAGAGGCAGGGTGCCATATCAGACAGCGATTCAAATCAGAGCTGCTTCAGTCCACACTCTCTTCCCTTTTCATCTACTCATCGTAAAAGAGAGAGAAGACAATAGAGTTTGTTAAGCAGGACTAATTATACACAGCCTTTGTTCCCGGTGATTCTTACTACCATTTCTATAATCTAGGGCCCCAATTACAGATTTTCAAGAAAAGTGCAACTAGTCTCATAAAGAGATAACTGACCCTTGTAGCAAGGATCAGAGGTCACAAGTTAAATTTAAAATGCAGACAGGAAAGATTAACGGAAGTCTCGCTCGTGCTATAAGCTAAGCAACAAACCAGCATCCAACTCCAAGAAGCTTAAATATTTCCAGCCCAGTCAAATTTGAAAATGACAATTTCCTCTCAATCAGACGGCAGCCTACAAGTGTTCTACGCATCTGAATGACACCCTCCTTTGGAGGTTTTGTGAGAGACAGTCGCAGAATCAAAACTGACTGAAGTGTCACCCAGTTGTCAAAATATAATGAGGTGTAAAGAGCTCATGTCTTGAGCTTTGTAATTTGCATAGCAAGCAACTGAAACATTCACCTTCAACTATGAGTCTGTCCGAAACGGAAGGCAGCTGCCAGCTGCCTCCAACTGTCTAAAGTTTTTATTTTTTTTATTTTGCCGTTATCATTACTGTTATCGTTCTGTAAGGACTTCAAAATTCAGAAAAACAAAGGGTCTTAGAAGGCAGAATTTTATACAAAATATTCAATGCCACCATTGTTGCCTTCAAAACAGAAAAAACCTGATACTGTTTCTATAAGACATTATGAACATAAAACTTATCTGCAGGTCTGTTACACCCCAAACTAATGTCTCAGTATAACTAAATTGGAAATGGTCTGTGCTTGTCTATTCTTATAAACATCTGCACCACACAATTGCATTATGTACAAGAGTACATTTTATCAACCAACTTGACAAAAAAAAATAATGTTAGGGCAACATTTATATAGCGTCTTTCACAAAGCAAAGGTCACAAAGCATCAAAGCTCCACTACGAGGGCAGAAATCCATCTCATCAAATCTACATAAACCAGATAAAGCCTCATGTACTGTACTCTCCGAGGCTGGGTGATGAGCACACGGCCGAGAAGGCATCATGCCTTATGACTGCACCTTTTTTGACTCCAAGGCACACACACACACACACACACACACACACACACACAGAATGGAATTAGATGGATTAGAGCATTCTAGAGCATTGCTGCTCTTTCCTGCAGAGGTAATGAGAGCCTGGGTGAAAGGGCGGTACATTCATTATTTATGAATGATGCTTTTAACAATGTCAACTCAGCTCCCCACTCCACAATCGACCAAGAGCCATAAAAAGGCTCAGTGTAGAAATGTGCATTATCCCACAGGCAGAACATGTGACTGGGCTGGCCTGATGACTAGGAAGAGGAAGATGAGAAGGGGAAGACAAAAAGAGCCCAGGTCAGAGGTCAAAGAGGTCAATGACCATCAACGTAATATTTCCTTGCAGGGACAGCAGTATCCTGTGAACAAGTTTGGACACTGGACAGTAATGATAAAAGCAAACTAGCAAGCCAACTGATCAATTTTGCCTGCAGACGATAAAATCTGCTCTTTGCACAAAACTTTGGTAGACAATAAACAGTCAATGCAGCCATCAGCGATCAGTTATGACAGATTCAAAATCTCCTTCACATAGACCATCTGAATGAATTTGAAGATACAACATGCATTCCTTTAGTAGGCCCCATTGTGTAGTTTTTAAACAAAGGCAGATTGTTAACAGATTCACAGGAATCTTGAAAAGGTTTAGGCCCTCACTTAATTAACCCAGCATGGTTTTACAATGATAAAAACGCTTCATGTGACTATCTAAAATGTATAGCAGGTTGCAAGATTTTAAAACCCAATTTTATTGACGTCCTGTGTCCATATTTAGGATGTGGTGCAAGATCCTTAACTATTGGGTCAAACAAACTAAGGAGACCATCTCTTGTTTCGAGGCACCTCATCAGTTCAACAGAGAGTATATTTGTGCATTCCAAGAAGTGCTGAGAGGAAACAACCAAAAGGTGGCAGCCTCCCAAACTCAGCCCATTGTTACACCCAGAGTCTTGTTTCACACAGCGGCCATTGTTGCGTCCCAGGCCTGGGCTGCGTTATCGCTGTGCTGTGATCCGGATTGTGTGAGTTCCAAAATCCCACGTCACGTGCCCTCATCACTCTACTGGAGGTGAGGACGGAGCGCAACTGGGGAAATCTGCCTCCTGTGAGATAATGAAGCTTTTCTCATTCTTTCATCTGCTTGCAAGACTGCACCCCATGTTCTGGGATGATTGCTACAATGTACGTCATGTAACACTGTTGGAATTCTAAACAAGAGAAATGACACAGGCAATGTTGTTTTTCTGAATGAGGACAACCCCACTAAGAAAGCTTGTCCTAACCACAACAAACAGCAGTGAGATCAGAGGTCGGGATCTGCACCGTCCAGCTGCATGGTAATACACTCGCACTGCCAGCGTTTTATGAATGGAGGACTTCAGAAAGGGTCTGACTGAGAGGCTGGCGTGGTCAGAGGCTTCTACCAAAGCCATATGGAGCTGGGAGTAGAATGGGTTCATTAGCCCTGGCTTACTCTTTAGCTAGACAGAGAACTCCCTCACCAGATTGGCAGCCTAGGAAGAAAACTCCCCCCTCCAGATGCTCCAGCCGTGCAGCTCTTAAGAGCAGAGTGCACATCTGTAAGGCCTGATGCTCTCACACCGCTAAGGAACTGAGGGTCCCAAAACCAAGCAACATTTCCAGCCACATCTCAAAAGTTTTGAGACCTGACCTCAGAGCAGTGATTCAACGCTATGTACCAAAATACCATGCACCAAGCAGACAGCTAGCTGGGAAACTGCTGAACCACAGACAAAGTGAAATCCAGTTCAGTTCAGAGTGTTCAATTACTCGCATCATTCACTACAATGAATGTGGGTGTAAACTCCCTGTGAATCGTTAGATCTTGCCACCACCAATTAACAGATAAAAGAGAATTTCTTTGCAGATCATTAGTCAGCCTTATGAAATTTTTGTCTCCCCAATCTCATTCCATGCATCCACTGGCCAGTTAAGTCCCCCCCCACCCCACACACACACAGGCACAGACACAGCAACTCAGAGCATACACTGATGCTGCAAAGTAGGACTTGCACTTAAGAAAACAGCATCATATTTAGATCAGCAGACCAGTATTTAAAATGTTTAAGGACACCATAATGTTTAAGGACACCATAAATTAGAGACTTGTAGTCAGATTCAAACACAGTATGTTATGAGTAAGGGTAGAGTGCTCTGCCTTCACTAATCAACATTCTGGGACATCAATTCTCAGCAATCCAGAGCCCCCTCTAGTGGTCATGGAGAAGAGGTCAATATACTACATTTGAGGAATATTCCTCACGTTATAGGACATTAGGTTTGGCATAATGGCAAAACAGCAAACTAAAAGTATGAGTGAAAATGCATCTATTTGAGGAAAACAACGCTGCCGATTGTACATTTAAAAACAAGTGCAAAAAAGGGTATGCCCAAAGTAATTCTAAGTGCTGGACCCAGAATGGCACGATAAAGGCCTGTGTCCTGGTGACATTAAAAGTCACTCCACAGCAAAAACAGGGTGGGATTGGAACCACTGTACTGGCCACTTCCTGTTTTTAAAGAGTGCTTCCGAAGCATGAATGAACAGACTCGGAAAAACACACCAGCACTCACTTTCATTCAATGGGTGAAAAGACCACCACACCCTTTTCACACTCACACACACCACGGATAACAAAATACCAGAGCAGATAACTCCAAACAGGAGGTGCAGATAGGGGGAGCAGGAAGAAGTTTGAATAGCAAGAGCGAGAACTAGGGAGGAACAGAGACAGAGAACGAGAGAGAGATGGAGAGAGAGATAAAGAGGGAGGAAGCACATGAAAGGGCGTCTAGTTGAATGCTTCCAGCAGTGCATTTGACACCAGCTAGAACACAGAAGGGTGGTGGCCTTTAGATGTGTGCTGGTGGCACATGGGCTGGGGTAAAGGCCTATTCACACCAAGAACGATAACGATAACTATAACCACAACGATAAAAGCGTTCACACTGAGCAACGATAAACAAAGTCTGTCCTTGTGTTAATGAATGTGACTGTTAAAATTCCATGGGTTCTGATTGGCTATTAGCTTTTTATCGTTCTGAAAATCGCTCTGAAAGTAATCCCCAACAATATCGTTCTTCATGTCGTTATCGTTATAGTTCATGTGTGAACGTCGTCGTTCATATGAACGAGAACGATATTTATTTACAGTTATCGTTCTTGGTGTGAATGGGCCTTTAGGAAATCCAGCAAAACAGATGCCAAATCCACAATCTCCTGAATACATGATATTGCACCACATTAGATCCCATTCACTCTGATATACTCCTTATGTCTCACAAACACACAGGTCTCATGTGCTGGAGGACAAGCTAATTAAAATGAGCATATCCACAGACTACAGAGGAAGAGAGAGAAGGCAAACATGTGATCAGTAACAAAGAGAGGATTAATGTGGGAGGCAAAAGCGAGGGAGAGAAAGACAAAGGGCTGAAACAATGGGCAGGCAGCAGGAGCGTTGATAAGGGGGACTCAGAGCAGCGTGCAGACACCTCCACTAGAGCTCAGAGAGAGGGGATGCAGAAGCCCTCCCCTGGGCTAGGGGCTCTGTCAGGAGTGGCCATGGAACTCAATCAAGCCTCATCTCCCGTATGTGGTCAGTCACTTGCGTGGAAAAGGCACGGCAGAATCAGAAGGCAAAATGCGGTGAAATGCAAAAATGAGCAACAGTTTGATAAGTCCGACTACTGTTATCATTTCGACATGCAGAGTATGAGCATAAGCAAGGGGAGTTCATATAGCACACTGTATATTTCATGCATGCAGCAGGCATTCACTCCATGAATTATTCAAGGAGCAGAGCTGCCGTCTGTACACACAGAGAATTCCCCAAAGCGCATGGCTGATGTGCACACACACACATATGCATACTACAGATATGGCCATAGCAGCCACCCCCTCTCTCCACCCCTCTTGTTTTCACACACATGCACACGGCAGGCAGAATCTGTTCCTCATGAGTGAAACAGAGCTTACGTTCACACAAAGGTACACTCCGCAGGCAGATTTTGGCTATTCTAAGCCAGGTGACAATCCACGTGGCTTTGCCACTCTCGCACACACACACACAAATTCATTTTAGTGACAAAAATATTTTTTCCCTAAACATATTGGACTTGCTATCTGGCTCATCCAAATTCTTCCCTTCACATTTACTCCCCTAAATTACTGCAAATATAGACTTGACTGCGACTTCCAAACAAATTTTTTGTGCATGCTACTTTGTTAATATTTGGGGAAACGTTAACGGCCCACCGGGAATCCTCCCAACGCTCCCCATTAGCCAGTTAAGCTCTGCTTCTTGTTCCTGAGTTTAATCGCTTAGTCCAGGGGTTTCCAAACTTTTTGACTCAAGGACCACATTGGGTTTTGAAAATTGGCCGGCGGGCTACACACTAATAATAATAATAATAATAATAATAATAATAATAATAATAATAATAATAATAATAATAATAATAATAACAACAACAACAACAACAACAACATTTTGTATTATTTAAATGACAACTTAATTTCTTAAGAAATACTGTTAATTTGATGCTGTTTAAATCATTTAGAAATGGTGCACTGTCACTTTAAGACTCTTAGCTATGGCTAGTGCTGTGCCTATGGCTGTGCCCTCTTACAGTTTATAATGGTCAGTAGTGGGAACTACTGTTGCCATCGCGCTCTCTCCCTCTCGTGCACTCAAATACGTTCCCAAATGGAGTAGCATAACATAGTAAGTAAGATCTGCTGCTATGGAGATACTATCCATCTTGATGTAACAAGCTGTTTTGACATTGACATTGTAAACGTTGTCTAAGAACAGTGTAAAGCAGTTTGCCGTAGCCTAAAGTTGACCACAACGTCGTCTATCGCTGGAAAGAAATAGCGAGCAGCCTATGATAAACTAATAAATGCTCGGCGGGCCGGATTAAAGTCTTGGGGCGGGCGCAGTTTGGACACCCCTAGTTTAGTCATTCATTGATATGTAAACCACTGACGTGTAGGCTACATTTTCATTATTGTTCACTCGTTTTGCGTAGGCTGTCTTGAAACGCATATGCATAGCATAGCTGTCAACAATGAGCTTTGAAAATAAGGGAGATTTCCCGGGTTTCTCACGCAGAATACGGGAAAATGTCAACATTCGTCCCCCAACGTTGGAAGGGTTGCAGTATTAGTCCGTTTCATAATTGCAAGCTCGTGCATTGGTCAGCTAAACAATACAACAAAGTAGCCTACTTTATTTACGCCTAACAACAGCCTATATTAATTTGGTCAACTTTATACAGCCCTAGCAAGGCTAAAGTTCTGTAGCCTAATCGATGGCCCTGTGCGCTGTCATTCTCTCTCCTGCGCAAACAAAATGTGTGCGTTCCAAGTAGCCTAGTGCGTAATTCTTCTTCATAAAGTTGAACAAATGCATTTGGTTATTTTAGAAAGAAAATATAAATAGCCTGTCATGCCGTTTATGGGCTACAGTGCAGAGTTGGGAAGTTATGGTAGGCCAACTTGGAGTGAATATACAAACAGGGGGAATTCTTTCTCTACTCGTAGCTGAGTAGACTGGTAGGCCGATACACACAGTGCGTGCGGCCGTACACAATGCAGGTGCCACTGAATCGTGTTCTCACGACAACCACGCCGTGATCTTAAATAGCCTCACTGTCGCCTTCAAGCAAGCAAAACGATGCTTTTGAAAACATCTGTTTCGTTGGAAGGGCAAGGGTGTGCTAATGTTATGAGATTGTTAAAATACGGGATATTTACGGGAAAATATTAAAACGGGAAGACAGCGGGAAAAAAGTTAAAATACGTGAGAAACCCGGAAAAAACGCGAGGGTTGACAGCGATGACATTGTAGGTTGCACGTGTCGTTAGCTCGTCGTTAGCTCAACTCTTATTATAGGCTATATCGGAGGAAGCAAACAAGGACTAAAAGTTAACGTGATAAAAAAAAAGGCATGCGTGGTTTACGTCATGTGATGTGTTTCACTGTAGAGAGGGAAAGTAATCTCATCGCCATCTAGTGGTTGCGTTCCTAGAGTTTAGCGGAGTGGATGGGATTTTTTTTATTTTTTTTTTTAGAAAAAATATATCTCGGTACACATTGGGATCTTAATTTAATGCCTTCCATATGTTAGGCACTGGGGTCACCTCTATTGCTTCAAGTGGTCATACCTTATTTTTAGGATCAGTTGAATTCACCTTTGGCTAAGTCACACCCTAGAATGTAGATTGACCAATCACAGCGCAGCCAACAACAAGCTCCCATAGAGGTCCGACACTTTTTCACATCGCTCCATTGACTTTAACGCAGGCGTCTCATATTTTCGGTCTCGGCAGGTAGTTTGATCAAAAATATGGTTAAACGTTGTGCCTGGGGCATTTGTAATACAGATACGCGTTTCCCAGAAAGGTTGGAGGGGGTGTCCGTTTTTCCCCTTCCCAAAACCGAAGTCAAATCCTGACAAGTGTAATAGTCTTTGGATTAAACTGTGTGGACGTCCTCACAGTCAGCTAAACCCCTCGAGGATCAACAAGCACACTTTTGAGTGCTCTAAGGTAAATTTTGCTTTTAACCTTACTGTGAAGTTATATGATATACTAGTTAGACAATTTTATGCTGTGTTAGGTTATGATTTCGGTTCTCTACCCTAATTATTGAAGAATCAATGTGCTAGCAAGCAAGCAAGTTTAGGGATAGCTTAGCTATCAATGTAAATCAGGATTGTTTTCTTTGACTAGCGGCTGGATGTTAGCTAACCGTTATTAAAGATACAAACACCTAACGTTAATGTTACAGATACGCTGTGGTAGTTTTTAAGGTGACTACCGCCAGCGTGTTGCCACAGTCCAACAATATTTTACATCACTATTTCAGCATTTTGTTAATGGAGAACCAAGTCCCGAATCCCCAAATCCAGTCCCTGCTATTCCTGGTGGAGGAAGTGCAGTCAAAAGTCGAAGACTGCCAACTAAGAGGTAAGAGATTGAATTATTTAATTATCACAGAAAAAATATTACAGCCACAACACAGTATCAGAACAATATCAAACACGATTTTACATATGTATTTATTTGTATGTATCTATCTATTTACAGAGGCATCTCCACAGTATCAGGCTCATCAGTGCAGGACACCACATCAGAGGAGTTGTCCATGGTCATTGAAACAGGTAGGCTACAGTTCATGTGACGGTTGTGGACTGCCATTGCACATTGTAGGGAGAAAGTGCTCAAAAAAGTACCAGTCAAGTTTATCTTTTATTTTCCTCCACATATCGGGATCAAAACAAATTCGCTCCAGGTGATAGTCACTTTCACATGACACAAAAAGGTCACACCATGGCATCCCAGTTATCCCCAATTGTCCCATGATTTGGAAGTAATATTAGGGAGTAATGATTGAGCCTGTAGGTGTCATCGCTACCCTTTTTAAGGTACTGGCAATCGGTGTAGCTGACTTTCATTAGACATTTAATTTCGAGTAGTCCATAGGTCTCACTCTCACCACTCTGAACCCTTCTGTCAGGGGATGTACCCAAATAGGGGGCATTAGGGTTGATGACAAACCCACACACTTGCACATCATTACCAGTGATGACCGCATACTGGGCTGCAGCGGCTGGCTCAAGCTCCAGGCCTCTTCATGGCTTTTGTCATGATGCTCTTCTTCCTCTGCATGATGATGGCAAGTTGTTCAAAGTCAGCTCTTCTAGAGATTATTCTTTTGAAGGACGATGAGGTTAGGCGAATAGAGCGGACATGATGCCAGATGTTGTTGCTACTCTGCTGTCTGGTGTTTTTCTCAAGTGCCTCTGCCTCAGCCTTTGAGACTACTATGGTACTGAACCTTTCCATTTGCACTTTATTAAGGACAGTACAGAAAGAGCCTGGCTGTGGTGGCAAAGGGAATGCTGGGAAGTCACTGGAGTTTGATCGGGAGGATGCTTGTGAAGTGTTGTCCAATAGTGGGAGCTGTATGCATTGAAGGGGAAAAAAAACATTTATTATTTACATTACGTTTCTTGTTTTTTTTTTTTTTTTTTTTTTTTTTTTTTAGGCCTCATTTTATTAATGTCATTGTTATGTTTTTACTTAGAAAACCAGATTCACACAGCAGACCAGATTCCCACAGACCACATTCCCACAGAGGATCCACACCAGGATCGCACAGAGGACCAAGAAGAAATAAATCAATTAGAGGCAACTTGCCGATAAAGAAAAAGAAAATGCCTTGCTGAGGGAAGAGATTCAAACTCACTCATCTCACTCACTCACACCCACTCAAGCTCATTACCAACTCACACCAGAGACTATATCTAACTGCAATGTGCCTGAGTACTTTAAGTACAGCACAGGTTTTAGTTATGATGAGTTCAACAAGCTGTGTGCTTTTTTTAGGATACCCAGTACTGCAACGGATACACAAACACTTAGCCCTGTGACATACCACAGAGTAGATCAGCAAATCAACCTCATGCCTTTAAGACAAGAGTTCCTACTTGTGCTTATGAAGCTGAGGCAAAACTTTGATCTGAAAGAGCTGGCCTTCAAATTTCAAATTCCAGAACGAACTGTTAGCACTTTATTCAATTCATGGATTGATTTCATGTATGGTAGGCTAGGCAACATGTCTATTTGGCCACACAGGGACACAATAACAGAAAACATGCCTGACAACTACAGAGCAGAGTTCCCAACAACATTTGCTATTCTTGATGGTACAGAGATTGACAGAAAAACCAACATCACTGTTACTTCAAAGTCAGACTTACTCAAACTACAAATCTGCCAACACACTTAAATGTCTTATTGCCTGTGATCCTCGTGGTGCCATTATCTTTGTATCCACACTTTACACGGGATCAATCTCAGACCAAGAGCTATTTAGACAATGTGGGATCAAAGATTTACTGAAAGGTCTGCTTCAGTGTGGCTATCTTAAGGCAGGTGATGGGCTCATGGTGGATAAGGGTTTTCTTATTGAGAAGGATGTAAAGGAGCTTGGGCTTAATTTGAACATTCCCCCCTTTGCCAAATCAAATAGTCAGATGCCAACTACAGACGTTGAGATGACAACGAAAATAGCCAAACACCGAGTACATGTAGAAAGAGCCATAGCCAAAGTGAAGAAATTTAAAATGGTTTCTGGACGGATCCCTAATGTCAGGCTTGGAAACATAAATCAGATATGGTTCGTGGTCTGTATGCTGTCCAATTTCCAGCCGAACATTATAAAAGCATAGGACACAGCACAATGATCTGTCTACACACAGCTAAGCTCCTAAATTTGAATGTTTGTTTTTTTTAAACATGGTTCATAAATCAATTATTGTGTTATTGTAAATTAAATCAAACGTATGTTGGCTATGTGACTGTAATAAAATGTCTTCCTGCAAATGATAAATTAGTCATTATCTGTAACAGTTTTACATAATCTGCTTTACCTGGTAGCTCAAGCCACTTCCAAGAGGGTACTTCTCCTGACCTATCACTACATCTATCTGGGGTTTGCTTGCTATGTAGCTCATAGGTGTCCCTGTCAGCTGTCTCAATAACAACAAATCCTGATCTGTTACCTCAGAGATGGCCCTGTGAGATGGAAAAGTCACACATTTCTACATGCATGTCAAGTAATCTGAAATACAAAATACATTTCTGCCTATGTCATGTGCTCTCAAACACATAGGCTACATACAATTAAGTTGGTTATGGTGGAAGGACACAATGGGATAGCCAGCCTACATGGTGTTAAAAATCAACATAGCTGTGACTCACCTGTCATTGCTGTATTGGCAGAAGATGGGTCTCCGTTTTTCTCTGTCTTGGCCCTGGCCACAACGACTGCTGTCACAGGCTGTGGTGCTACTTTAGCACCTCTTGGCTTATGCCATTGTTGGGGTAAGCTTGTGGAGGACTGAACTGGCACAGCGTTTATGTGTTGTGCCTTGCAGAGATCCAGGGTATGGATAAGCCCAATGATGTGCGCCAAAAAACCCTGTGGAGCTAACCATAACATCACCTTAAGTTAGAGTTTAAGTTGAATAGTCTACCGATTGTTGATAGCACACGCTGAATAAATACAACGTAGAACTATAATGCGCGTAACGTTAGTCCGTTTGCTTCGTAATAACGATTTTAGAAGTGAATAGAGACGTGCCCAGCTTTGCATGAACAGTGTTGCTCCTTGATATTGTCAGTCCCAGCCTCCGTCTCGATTAGTAGGATATCGCGATGGTTCATTTTTTTGACTGTGACCGAATGCTTTTGCCTCTATTTGGATGCCTTGTTGTTCTTTATGCTTTCACCTGTATGTCCTGAATATAGCCTTCGAACGCATATTGCAGACCCTTTTGTCTACTCCTATCGGACACTTTATTTGCTGCTTTATAAAAGTTCACAAAAGTTCAGCAGGAAGAACTGTCACAGCATAAGCCATGTTGTTGATACCTAACCAGAGTCTTAGGATAACCAGTCAGAAAACCAGAGCCCAGAAGTTGTCGGACGTAGCAACAGTAACTAAGGGGGGCGGGGCTTAGCCAAAGGTGAATTGTTTTGAGTTTTTGTTGTAACACGGAACTACAGCTGCATGTGACGTCACATGTTTGGGCGCTTAATCTCTAACTGATCAATACGCAATTTGCTTAACTGGCTTAACATATTAACGGAACGGAATATAACGGAACGTGATGTAAACCGCGTGGTGATAACCTTTATGTCAGGATAACTGGTGTTGTGCTTCTACTCACATGAAGAGCTAGCTGTAAGTGTTAAGTGTCAATGCTAACCAGGCTAATAAACAAACCATGCTACCGTGAGTAACGTTGAAGGGTAAAGTCACGTGACTTCTTTTGTAGTTCGTTTATGGAAGGAGCAATTTCGATTTAATAAGGCAAAATAGGGTATGACATTTTCACAGTTAGAATATTATTACTGTATAGACACTGAAAAATATTTTTGGTGGTTAACATCGCTGATTTGGCTTCACAATATATTTTTTTAAAATAGGTCGATGGGACTTAACATTGGAGCTGCTCTTCGATGGGAACGCAACCACTTGGGGCGCTGGTTTTCACTTTCCCTCCCTATGAGTTGAGAGCCCTGCTTTGCTTATGTTTTTGGTTAACTTCACTTGCCTGAAATTTTGGGGGACAAGCTCTTAGCCTTCTGCTGCGCCACACATACCACACATTTGATTTTTGATCGTCATTCATCTAACTAGCCTACTAATAGTTAACATAATGCTATTAGTCCACAGTGCATCTGAGCAGTGCAGGGAACAGCGGTCATTGGTAGGCTGCATGCAGGCACATGGTCAGACAAGTTTAAGCGCTTGATTTGTTTTGTAGCGGAGCGTTCTATGGGTTGCCAGGTTGGTTCTATGGATAGAGCACGCATTTTTAATATCCTTGATCACACAAATTTGATCGTGGGAAGCCAAAATCGTGATCGTGATTAAAATTCGATTAATTGTGCAGCCCTAGGAGAGGGGCAGACCAGGAGAAGTGAGCGCTGACTTCCAGTCCTCTACACCCAGTGCAGAGGCAGAGGCGGAACCAGAGGCAGAACCAGAGCCACACCTCACGGTTCTCGCAATTCTCTCTGCTCAGCCTCCACTGGTCCCCAAAACAGAGTTCCAGGCCCCTGGCTCTCCAGCAGGGGTTTTATAGATGTATAGGTCCACAGAGGGGAGAAGGCTGAGCCGCTCGGAAATACACACAGATTAGATAATTGTGGTTTTACAGGCACAGAAAGAAAGGAGGGGAAAAAGGGAGTCCTGCCTGTCTCACAACACACAATGGGATTGTCATGTCAGACAACATGCCCGTGTGCTGCAAATGCCCCCAGCACATAAACGGCTGGTGATAAATCTCCTAATTAAAAGGGGAAAGCTTCATTGAGCATCAGCACCACTCAAGCCCAGTGGTTGGGATCTGTCTGCTGTGGTGCGGTGCATGGTGATGGAGTAAAGAAAAGGGGAGCCAGTCGAGTACTCACGAGTCTATCGGTCCCCCTCAGGGCACTGCTGCTCCTCTACTGGTGAATTCCACGGCTGTTGGAGTCTGGGCACTGGGGAAGAGACAGGGCGCAGGGGGGGTGAGAGAGAGAGAGAGAGAGAGAGAGAGAGAGAGAGAGAGAGACTTTTAAAACCCTTTTTATTGAACCATTGCATGGATCAAAAAACACCTTAAAAAACTACAGTAGTGCCCCCCCCTCCCCAGTCCCCATGGCATCACCACATAAATGCCAAGGCCCCATCAATAATGGAGACCAGACCCTTGTCAGTACACCATTTCTGTCAGTACACTGTCTAAAACTTTAAAGAAACCATATTCAACCCTAACCCTTGATTCCACCAAAGCTTTAAACATGTCCACAAGGTTGACAATCTGGCCCTCCTCCTCCAACCGATTACCCTTCCATATTGCCAGTTTTGCTTGGCCAATCAGAGAAAGAGAGAGCGTTCCAACTGGCTGCGTTGTGAATGAAACCTCGACTCGAGCACTATGCATGTTACAGACCCGAAGTCGTCAATAAAGCCGGACTTGCTTAGTCATGTATAGTCAGAGTAATCAGAGAGAGAGAGAGAGAGAGAGAGTTAGTGCATGTGCCAGACAATCGTGAGCGGTCATTGGAGAGCAAACATGCCAAGAGGCCATCTGGAGGAGGATATGTGCTAAGATAGAGATGCGTGTGAAAGGAATGTATGTGTGTGTGTGTGTTTGTAAGTAAGTAAGTTGCAGTCTTCCAGTGAGACAATAATGCTGGCGAGAAGAGGCTTTATGAGAGCAGCTGAGCTGGGGGCACTGAGCACATGTTGAATGCGTGCAAACACAACACACTGATGTGATCAGAGTTTCACTGATTCTTTTCCTCCATCTTCAAGTCATTTCATTCACCTTTGGTCCCAGCTCACTGGGCCCCTGGGACTCTCGATTCTCCTTTACAGAGACCACCAGGACGCGCACGCACGCACACACGCACACACACACACACACATACTTTGAGCTGGCAATTACGGGAGCCTGAGGCACTTCCTCTCTTCACACACACTCAATGTGATCATTCCGCCTTCTCAGTTCTCTTCCGCCTCTGATGCTTCAACTGAGCCCAAACAGATGATAACCATCACAGCACTGTCAAAACAGCCGCAGCCAACCAGCCCCACATGCTGGCCAGAGACAACATGTGGCCCATTAGTTTTAAATTGAAATGTTTGAGAACATCCGTTCTAGCATTCCCAGATAGCGGATGCCTACCAATCCCAGGCACTGTACACACCATCAGACGGCTAGTATAGTAAATAGTTACAGTCCAAATAGGCTTAAGATTCATGTAAAGCTGTGTTTAAGCTCTTAATTGCAGTTTCCAAGACCTATTAAAACCATCACGACTACATTCTTAATGTGGTGTGAGGCCATGAATCACTATTCATAATATGAACAGGGCAGGAAGCCAGCAGCATCAGATGTGACAATTAGCACATACGGCAATGTGACGAAATACCTCATGCAAGATAATGAGTTGACTGCAGCGGACTGATTCCTCACCGTTGGGAGCACCACTAATTAGGCTGGGGATATACTTGATCAAGCGTTCCAACTGGCTGCGTTGTGAATGAAACCTCGACTCGAGCACTATGCATGTTACAGACCCGAAGTCGTCAATAAAGCCGGACTTGCTTACTCATGTATAGTCACATACTGCACCTATACTACCACTATTTTGAATCTCGCTAACGGGTTGCATTCATTTTTGAGGGCGTGCAAAGCCGGACACAAGATATGCGGCGCAGCCATGATGCACGTATGTTGTTAAAAGCAAGTAAATCCCCGGCCTTAGCAGACTAGTCTGAAAACGGGCCTGTGTAGTCATGGTGACAGATCATTGAGCCTTTTAGTCATCTTCCTTTCCAGTGTCTGGTTCACATCGTAAACACTGGTGGGATTTCCTATCCACAAACATTGTCCAACAAATGGATGTGCCAGCAGTTTATAACCACTTTGGCAATCCTCACTGTGCCAGTTCAGCCCCAGTAATAGAGTAGCCTGCACCAGCAGTGAGAGCGGACTTGGGTTCTGTCTTTCCTCTCCCGAGTGATGCAAGCCTGATGTGCTTGAGCTTTTTGCAGAGAGACTGAGTACACCACATCACATCACCTCCTATAATGTGTAGCATGCAGCCTCAGCTCAGCCTGGGGGTCAGCAAAAGGTCTAGTCTGCCGGCCAAAACAGCTACAGGAAAAACAGTACTTGCCGACATGCACTTTGATGGACCTCTGCAGAGAGACTGAATCACAGATCCACATGTTTAAGAGCTCAGACGTGGGTTTGCCCACCAGGAATGCCCACCCCCCCCTTCCTCAACCTTGGGAAATGGTAAAAGTGTAGAGAAAAACAAAACCTGTCTGTGATGGATGCTCTTGTCCAACCCTGAACACCCCTCTCCGTAGTCCAAGCTCAGAAACACTTCTTTAAAAATGCTTTTTTCAGAGAGAGGGGGTGCAGACAAGGACAACTTTCCCTCCTCAGGTCCTCTCAGCCCTCCCCTGAGACCTCAAGACAAGGGGGGGGGGGGGTACACTTCCCCATTCCATGACATGACAAAGGAAAGTCTTGCTGCCCTTGACAGCTAGTGTTTTACAGTACATCTGCATCTTGTCTACCAGTACAAGTGGAACAAAAGGTACAGCAGAAAAGAATACTCGAGAACCCTCCGTCATGCAATGGAGAAGACTGGCAGCTGGAAGATGTCTGCAGACGTTTTAGAAACATGCAGAGAAAACAAGGAGGGAATGGAGCGCCTGCTGCGGCCTCCACAGCCAAGCGATGAGAGAACTGGGGGGCCCAGGGATGGGCAAAGAGGAAAGGGAGGCTTACTGGGAAGAAAAGAGGAACAAAAAAACATGTTCCCCTTCATCCATCATACAGAAAGATACATTTGACCTCTAATGCTTTTCCCAGACGCAGTCGTATCATTAATCAAATTAATTTCCTCCACATCTGAAAACAACCATTAAAGTGTATGAGCAAGAATGACTGCATAACAGCAAGCCATGAAAACAATCTTCTGTAGGCCCAAAGAGTGTGACACTGGTCCATCTAGACAGATAAGCTTAGATCTCAGAAAAAGCAACTCCAAAGCAAACAGTGAGGATATCAATAATTTTTCCAGGAAATGTTGTTCTCCGCAGTCATAACAACAATTTCAGTGGCACAGTTTGGTCAGAGTTACGCTAGACAGATTTTCAACTAAGTCATTGTTGTGACTCGTCCCGGGCTGATTTAGAGTTGACTTCAGCATAATCAAATAGTGAAAATGAGACCCTTCAGGAGCACCATTAACTGTAATGGGATTAGGCTCATTGGAGGTGACGCACTTGTAAAACCAACGGGAAATGAGAGGAAATACCTCAACAATGTGTGTGTGAGTAAAATCAGCTTAGGCTCAATACTAACAATCCAGAGGGACTAGTAAAAACTACAGAAATCTCATTCCTTAAGCACAATACATCTCCATCACCAGCTCAAGAGTCTTACTCTGCCAGCCAAGTCTTCAGAATGAGACTTTGACCAGAACTCAGCTCATTGCATTAGACAAACTCTACATCTGAGGGCTCAGATAAACTGAATCCTCTCCCTCAGGTTAAACACAGGGATATAGAGCATATGGAGGGTTAACAAGGTTAATCTGTGCAGCTCATACACCACAAATATGCCACAAATATATTTGGAGTAGAGGGGAAGAGAGGGTGACTATAATCATGGGGTAAGGAGACAGCAGAGTACAGGAACACAGTCATAAGCCACCTGAGCACTTTTACAAACACTAGGAGCACCAGGTCAGCAGGTCAGGTGAGTAGAGAGAGTCAGAGAAAGAGCTGTTCAGAGAGAAAAAGATGTGCTTCCAGCATCTCGCCCCAACACATGCTTAGCAACAGCTCTAATCGCCCCCCAGCATGCAGTCTGTGTGGGCTAATCCCAGCATATCTGAGGGATGCGGATCCTCGTCAGGCTGACACACCTCCAGATGGAACGCACCTGGCTCAGGCAGCTCACACACACGCACACACACAGACACACAAGGAGGAGAGCGGGGACAGAGAGGGGAGGGTGGAGAAGGACATATGGCCTGAGACCAAGACAGGTAGCCCCTGATTACAGCACAGTTACCTTGGGCAGCGTCCTTGCAGAAGGGAGAGTGGAGATTAACTGCTGAGGAAGGGCAGTTTTAAATCCAGCAGCAACTCCAAGAACACATTTTGTCTGAGTGAACAGAATACAGGATGCAAGGACATTGGTGTAGCTCCATTTCACACCAAATACTCTGCACTGTAATTTTTTCAAATTCATTAAATTAGTTTCATTAATAATAATTCATAATTAATAATAAATTAATTAATAATTAATTCATAATAATTTCATTAGCATAACATCAACTTTTTCCAACTGAAATCATCAAGTGAGTTCCCTGTGGAAGGACTTCAATTGCTTGACAATTTATGGTCAACAACACACAGAGGAGAGGACGACCACTTCACACTCCTGCTACTTTGCAGGAGATGGCTGACCACTGAACTCACGGGCCATTCCCAGAGTGGATTACGGATGCCTTCCCACCATTAGGCCATTCACACAATCCTAATCCTGATCTAAAACACATTTATATCAAGAACATAGCTGAGGCAGCAACACACGGCAACAGATGGGAAATGTTGGTCACACAAACATGAGACATTTATTTTGGACACCATGACTTGTTGCTCGTCAGACCAGAAATCTTTAGTTATGAGCAGTTTGGCTGTTGCGATAAAAATAATCTTACCAACAAAAACACAGCATTAGTTTGCACAAATGCATACAATGCTCCAAAGCTATAGGTTAACTGACTATGTTTTATCACAGTAACTCAAGTGACACCAGTCTGAAAGCAGGCGAATGGCAACATGGAAATCCACCTTCATAGACATTTGAAAGCCTTATCAGCTGCATTAGCCTTATCAGTGCTACGCGTCCCAGGTGGGGGTTGTGACAAGTATTGCTGTAGGCCAGGCCTTAGCATGTCTGCCCAGACGTCTTCCTGTTTGCTAATGTAAGGAAACATGAACCATAAAGGACATCCAGATCCCAAGGACGATAACAGGATACAACAACACCCACTTTCAAATTTGAACAAAAACAAATACACAGTTCTGTGACATCTGGTGAACTTTCCTGGTGTGGTTTTGAGGAGAACGTTACAATCGTGTTGTTTTGTCTCTGATCCCACATGGGGTCTGAAGAAAACGGCTCCTTCGATCCTCTAGAGGAATGTTTGTTGATCTAGTCAGCTGTTGTTATTTAAAAGTAGGTTTAGTTCCCATTCACTACCTTAAAAGCAAGCATTAGGTTTTAAACAAGCTGCCCTCTCACATCAACAAGCTCCGAGACAGCTTCCTGACCTCTTCTGCAGCAAACCAGAGCTGCATGCTCACGACAACCCAACACAAGTGCAGCAGGTAAATGCTTCCTGAATAATGGAGGGAGACTGAGGCCTCACAAGATCAAACATGTAAGTTACAAAACTCGCCCCACTCTGCCCCCTCACCCAGGGTTCACATCAGACTGACAACCGGACATGGGATCCGGCCCAGACGAAGACCACGGATGACCACTGACTGAATCAGATGGAAACAATGCAGGTTGTCCAAGTCATCAAGCATTCCTACATTGTCTACACATCTGACCTAAAACAACATGTATGGGAGGGCGCTGTAGCGGAAGCGGGGTCCTAGTGCAAACAGCTACCCGGGTTCAAATACCCTCGGGCATTTCCCGATCCCACCCCATCTCTCTTTCCCACTTGCTTCTAGTCACTCTTCACTGTCCTTTACTTATAAAAGGCAAAAAGCCCCCAAAAATGCTTTCTTCAAAAAATGTAAAAAAATAAAAAAACAACACATATTTATACTAGGGCTGGGCGATATATCAGTATTACGACTACGACCGATATATTTTTGAAAACGATATGTAGTTGAGACAATATCGTAATACCGGTATTATGTCAAATAATGGGCCATTTTATCAAAGCCACTTGCTCTTCTGTGTTCAGACCATTCAGATAGCCGCAGCTCTGCTCAACTGCGCCCCAACAGAGGTTGGTGCTGATGCCTATTCCGTCGGCACATCAGCGGCTAGACCGAGAATTCTCGTTGTGAAATCAAAATTCCACTGGAGCTCCAAGCAGTTTTGTACACGCAGATTTAAGTTACAACACTGTTTACAGGTCTTCGAGTCACGGTAAAATGTAATTTTGGTACATAGCCTAGCTCATTTAAATACACTGATGAATGCTTGCGTTTAGCGATATTAGGGGTTTGCACGGCGTGTCATCAGATCTGGACATCGCCATATTGGAGATACTTGCCTCATTAGAAAGCATTAGGCACTGAAGTAAATCCCTAACATCGTCAAGGAAAATGGTTAATTATTGCCATGTTTTAGGTTGTACCAATAGGTCAGACTGAGAAAAACATCTGGTGAAATTATCAACTTCCAAAAGTTATTAAAAAACCAGGGAGAAAGGAGAATAATGCCAGAAGTTATCAGAGGAAGGGGGCGCTTGTGGTTGAACTTGGTACTTCGTCTCCCTCACCCAAATCATATGGATCTGCACTGCCAATAATCCGTAATTTCTCGAAATATCGCGCCTTTTCTTGTGGTCCAAGTCCTGCCCTATATGCCTTTGCATCTTAGACGCATTTTGATGAGCTTTTCTGTTGTTTAGACAAACTACAATCACATAAGATATCCAAAGTGCATAATACTCCATTGTACTTCATTCACTGAGTATCGCCAATATGGCCGCGCGTGCTGGGTTACCATAGTTACCGGCCAGAACGTGACGTCGGTGCAAACCCCTAATACAGTAGCAGATCTAAAGTCCTCAGGGAGACAACCTACACGCTGATTTTATTAAGAGGATATGCACGCGGGGACTCGCGAGCAGTTAGGGGCAACATTTTTTATGATTCCTGAAACCCCATTCAATCGTGCATAGGGATTTTTCTTACTTAACTGGAACATGCAAAATGAACATACAAAAGCGCGGTGGCGTCTATCACACTCTTGATGAGTGACTCAGTTACGTTGTTTAAGTAGCCTAATTGTTTAAAACTATTTTTGTTGTTGATAGCAACATGTCTAGGCCATCATAGGCTACATTTGCTAGTCATCTAGGCCCCATCAAACCCTTACGGGTAAAAAAACTGCATTGTGTGACAAAACTGCAGGTTTTTTTCAATATTTTTGTGCCCAAAATATTGCATTGTGCAGTACAATGTAGGCCTCGCTTGTCAGTCAGGGTCAACTTTTTTGTCTTTAGTTATTTGCACAGCTTTATCAGAGCAACTGTAGCCTATGCCTATTGTAGGCCTATGTTATTGTTTACACTTTTTTGCACAGCTGTGTTAGAGCAGTCTGAAATCATTATAATTAAAGCTGGTTGAGTGAATACGAAACACTTAGCTCTTTCTGTTTAAAATATCGATATATATCGAGATATATAAGCCAATCAGCTCCAAAATATATTGGGATATCAGTTTTGGTCCATATCGCCCAGCCCTACTCAGTTAAATATTGCAGTTAAATATTTACAAACAGGTATGTGCAGTGTAGCCTACTTTTTTCTTATTTGCACAGCTCTATCTGTATGCCAATTGGTTTATTATATTGGCTTTTAACGGTAGCCTATGTTTTGTGTTACCTTTATTGTAAAGCTGTAGGCCTGTGTTGCCAATCAGGGTCGAATCGAATATTGTTATTTGCACAGCCCTCAGAGCAACTGTATGCCTATTGGTATATGTTATTGTTTACACCTTTTTGCACAGCTCTGTTAGAGCAGTCTGAAATGAATATAATTAAAACCGGCTGTGTTGTCATAATTGTTGTGTTGAGTGAATATATGAAGCACTTCGCTCTTTCTGTTTGAAATATCAATATCGTATATCGCCAATCAGCCCCTAAATATCGGGATATCAGTTTTGGTCCATATCGCCCAGCCCTAATTTATACGTTAGTGTATAGCTTGTAATACTTTTTTGCCATATGTAGATTTGACTTTGTTCAAATGAAACTCCAATTTCACCTTATCCTGTTCATGGACTAGACAAACGGTCACTCTGGGAAGATGAACAAAGAATGTTGCCCGATGGCTGAGGAGGAGGACAGGAGAAAGTCACTGTGATGGACACTCCTCATAAATCATTATGGGATAGTCTCTAGTTACGCTGCACTCTTTAACAGCTGTTCTGGGCACGGCGGTCCCCACACGGTTTACTAACCTTGGCCAAACACCGAACCTGACCCTGGATCAGCCTTTTCAGGGCAGAATGCGTCTCCACCGCAGGAATGCACCCTCATTTCCTCCACTCCCTCCACACCCAGACCCCCTCTGCTCCGGAGCACTTCACACCAAGCAGGTTAAAACCTGATGACACCTTGCCCTGTCTGCCACGCCAATGAGGCCCAACACGCAGCCCCACTGGCAGGCTCACGTTTCACCCGCACTGAGGGACCCATAAAGACAGGCTGGTCTTGGAGCAGCTCGAGTTACAGAGGACACAGAGAAGAAATGCAGCCGATGCCAAACTCATAAAAGACAAACAGGACAGGGTGGGGGGAGGAATGCCAGAGGAGGAGATGATGCGCTTTTCACAGTTTCTTTAGGGTGGTCACACACACACACATTCCTGTTTGATTTCCATTCAAAAAACTACAGTTTTACTGGCCTCTTCTATTTTTTCCTACTCCACAGCTTGAGGATGCAGAGCGCAGACAGGGCTCAGGTCTGGATTTGGAATGCTGCCTGTGGATCAGTGAACATTTTAAACAAAGCCTGACACGCAGACCCAACCTGAGCAGGAACTGGGAGTGGAGAGCACCGCAATCTCCCCCCAGAGGAGCGAAACATTCTGTGATGGAGCGAGCTCAGTCTGACCCTGCCCTCTTTTCAAGGAATCATATCTGTGTCTGCAGACTCAGAGAAAAAAAATGCCTTTATTCTCGGCAGAGTGGAAAGTCACATGTAGAAAACACTGCTTGGTTTATAACTTGGGCTATAGTTGTAGTGCATGGATTTTCAGCCATAGCATTTGTGAAATAGGCCTATTTCAAATGGATCCAAACACAAATTTATAACTAAATTATTTAAGTTTATAAAGTGTTTTTCCCCCAATGTTGAAATGCAACTGTAATCTAAAACATTCTGCTTTACCAGAATGTAAATAAAAGCACATTTCCATCTCTCATTCGTCCCTGTGTTGTTTCATCCAAATGTGATAAGCGCTAAAGAATTTTACTGTGAAAAAATCTTTGCCACAGAGACAAACCCTGACAATAGGTCTATTGAGTGGGCCAGTCTAACAGGCATATGACTTAAACAGCAGGCTGGCAGAAATAGGTTTCTCTGTTTGAGCCACTCTCTCCCCGACAAGAACATCCCAAAAAAACTTTTCACTTCAATACTGAAATATGGAGTCAGGAGGACAGAGCTGTGTCACAGCATGAGGAAAAGACAGGTAGTAGACAACAAGTATATATTATGGGATGGAAGAGATGAAAGGAAGACCATTTTAAAAGTTGACACAAACAGATACAATATGAAGATGGCAAGCAGCTGAAGAAGATAGATCTAGAGTGTGTGAGAGAGACAGGGTTGAGGGGCAAAGGATGTGTGTTTGGGGGTCCAGAAGAAAGAGAGGGTGCCACTACATATGACCCAAAGGTGACAAGATGACCTTCTGGACAGAGTAACGCCCAGGATAAGACACATCTGGTCCACTGCCTTCTTAGTCAGGAAAAGAAAGCATCGAGACACTGGCCTGGGTCCAGCCACCATGGCCCCTCACAGTTTTTTTTTTTCTCGCATGCTCATTCTTTCCCTGGAACTCATCGGTAGCCAGATGGGCCGACAAGCTCAAAAAGGCATTTGTCTTCATTAGGGGAGACACAATGAACAAACAGACCCCAATGTGCACTGCCAAAAGCTCCAAGCCCCCCTTCCCCCCCAGTTCTCTCTTGCTCTGGTTCACAGACAGACAGACACAAACACAGACACACATTTAGAATGCACTTAGATCTCCATAACTCTATCGACTGTTTCACACCGACAGGTGTTTCCATGACCACACCAGGACACAAGAGCAAAAGCACAAATTGGTATTAAAGTTCCTTTGCCACCCATCACCATCATTATTATGGAGAGACCCAGTTATGCACACACCCACTTACACATCCAACTCATTTCATAACTCACTTTGAAGCCCAAAAGCCTGCTCTAGTCTACTCTGCCGCTGTGTTGCGTTGGAGAGGAGGGGAGTGACGCCAGGCGGCAAGCGGCGCCCTGGACCAGACAGAGGCGAGGCATGAGGGAACAGCCGGGCCCAAACCGGGCAGAGCTGCCCCGCCAGCAAGAGCTGCATTGTCTTTAAATCCATCAGCCTCTATTCATCTACTCCCCAAATTCATTCCCGAGACTAGAGGGGGAGAGAGAGAGGGATGCAAAGAGGGAGAGAGAGAGGGATGCAAGGAGGGAGGGAGGGAGGGAAAAAACATGCAGATTGCATTTCCACTGGTGAGGGGAGACTATTCAGACTATGCTGAAACCCAACACTGTGCGTTTAGTGAGTTTAAACCATAAAAAGACTCGGAATGAGACAGGCAAAACTTGCATGCTTTTATTCTACCCTACTTTTTTTCTATGCCTATACACACACACACACACACACACACACACTTTTTCATTCATGCAGAAACACAGTATTCTGTAAACATTTCCAAAACAGACAAACCAAATAAATAGACATCAGAAGTTCAAAAGTCAAGTCTTTTCACCTACCCTGCAGCAGACACTAAGATCAGGGTAGCCTCCTCCAGAGAGTTGTCTGCTGCACACACAGACACTCTGCCTTAAACACACACAAGAACAATAGAAGGGCAACACACTCAAACCCTGAAATCACTCCCCTTACAAAGACATTTCATGCAAGGTACACAGACTAAACAGCAGACTGTTGCCTGGGAAGTCAAAAAAGGATAGACATTTCCAGGCAACCAGAAAACTCAAATATTGGATAAAAAGACAAAGGAGGCACAAAATACCTGGTTCTTCACCATTATGTCTGGCAACTCATGCTTATACATCCTTAGTACATTCATGTGGATCCTTGTTTTAGTATCTTTAGTATATTTTACTGTTCATTTTAGTCATGTGGATTTGTTTTTGTTTTTTATCATCTTGTTTATGTTGTTGTGTATTGTGTGTATGGCTACTGGGACCTTGAATTTCCCCTTGGGAATCAATAAAGTATCTATCTAATAATTTTGTGTCAAGTGCACAGAGCATACAGGCGTCACCAGCAGCCTCCTGTGCAGGCCACTCCAGCAAGAGCCTAAAGCCACAGCAGGAGGTGTAGGCAGTAGCAGCCGTCTGATTACAGACAACACCGGAGGCAAACATACAGCTGCACACCACACACACACACACCCTACTCTTCTAGCTGGGTAAAATCTCTAAAGACTCTAATGATGGGTCACAGAAAATGAGGCCCCGAGATCACTTTAAACAAGCAAGAGTATGCTCATCAAACCTCCAGACATAACGCAAACACTATGCACACAGACAGGTGTGTGTCTGCCACCCTGTGTGCAATCTCACAGAGCCTCCACAGTAGC
The DNA here is from genome assembly GCF_017589495.1 of Alosa alosa. Lineage (NCBI taxonomy): Eukaryota > Metazoa > Chordata > Actinopteri > Clupeiformes > Clupeidae > Alosa > Alosa alosa. Next base: position 33,973,170 of record NC_063189.1, read on the forward strand.
AGCACCCTGTGGCCCACAGCAGAACAGGGGGCTCCTTTCACCGCTCCAGGGAAGGTAGCTACACAGCCCATCAAGGAGGCTTAAAAAAGAGGCAGAGAGAGAGAGAGAGAGAGAGAGAGAGAGAGAGAGAGAGAGAGAGAGAGAGAGAGAGAGAGAGAGAGAGAGAGCTCCCAAACCGTACAGACACACTGGGCTTCATTGTCAGGACTCGTCCGAGAGGGGAAGAGAGAAGTGTGGGAATGAGCGGGGTCGATATCTCCATGGCCCCACTGTCCCACGACTGCACACACTGTTGAGTCCAGAAACCCCAGCCGGTCAGGTCCACAGAACCCAAGACAACCCATTCCAGCCCAGCCAGTTAAAGGACTGATGGGTGTACGAGAGCAGAAGCATCAGGTCTGAACAGCATTGAGGCTGTGAGTGATTCAGGAAGCGCTGTACACACTGGCAGATTCACCAAACCACCGCCGCAGGAGATTAGTAGCATCCCCACGATAAAGCTAGCGGAGTAAAGAAGGACATTAGTCTTCGAACCGATCTCTGAACCTGCATCAGAGGGTCCATGTCAAGTTATCAAAGACACTGCTCAATAACTACTCAGCTCAGCTCCCAGTGACTTAGAATTACAGCGGTAAAAACGGCTATGTTTAATCTATATAAGCACCATGATTTATTGCACACTCTGCACTGTGACAAGATCGCAAACAGTCAACACATATCTCATTTTCATACAAGACATCCAAAGTATGACTGTGGCTGCACATTGGAAACTCTCAGAAGAAAAGTGCTGGGTGGAGCGCTGCGACACAGGAAACAGGTGATGCCAGCAACAGATCACACACCATGTCACCCTCCACCCTGTTTTTAAACACTCTGCTGAACAACATCCCAGCACACTGTGCTTCAGTTTGGAGAGAAGCATCTACAACTACAAAAGCAACTTGTATGATGCACCTGAGGCTTAGGTATAGGTTACTTAACCAGATGTCAGATTCATGTCAGTTTTTAAAACCTCTGACCACAACCTATTTTTAGCAACATTTGGTTAAGAGTATTTCTTTGCACTCAATGGCCTACTGTTCTGTTAATGCAACACAATGTATTAATTTGTCTTTACGCAACTCATAGGCAACAATGTTTGGTTTAATGTACTGCTGCAGCAATTAATCAATTAGCTGTCAACTATTAAATGAAGTATCAACTATTTTGTGTAATATACACAAGTATATAAATGTGAGTAATTTAAGAGGAAAAACTTTAACTTAGGCCATCCTTAAAAATATTTTCGCTTGTCAGAATCCGATCGAATTCTGTCAATAGAACCCACCCACATATTTATTTTTTTTCCCTTTAGTCCGACCGACTTGCCGGGTTGTGAACTTATGCTAAGACCGAATCGATTTTTTTTTTACTCTAAACCACCAATACAAATAAAATACTATTTATTTTAGTAGGCCTAAGTATTGTGAATATAAATTGCCTACATACAAACGTAGGCTCTCTTAAATAAAACCCTGTGGCGCCATCTGTACACCATTGGTTTACGATGTCACACTATGGCCTATACGCTTCGCTTCATTCACACAAACATATCGACAACGCCATTACTTGGCACGGTTCTGGAAGAACTGTGCCCAGATCTTTTCCCATTCCTTCTCACCTCTAGTCTAACGGTGACCGTGTTGAAGAATTGAAATTGGTTGTGGTCTATTCAGTATTTCTCAAAATATGAGTCCGCAAGACTGATGGTCCGCAGGAGTCGTGGAGGAAATTAGGCCCGGTTCTTCGCCTGATAATTTGCTCGCGAAGTTGATAAAGATACCGCTAGGGTCGACAAAAAAAAAAAAACAAACGCTTCTGCTATCGATGTCATTAAACATGGAGCCATACAAGAAAGTGGTGGTATGAGCGCTCATTCAATGCAGGCGCTCATGCCGAGAAACTGAAAATAATCAATAACGTTGGTATCAAAGCTTCGCTCAACTTGTTGAATGCTATTTAATTGTTTAACGACAATTTGATAAAACGACGTTGATTTTGGAACTTCCATAGAAACAGAGCAGAGACTGTATAATACACTATATAGCACCGAAAGTATTGTATAGTCAAATTTGAATATAACGTTATTGCAAACGCCATTGTAGCCTTCTTTCTATCTGTTAAAGATCAACAGATCAGTGATTTACGCCTATCTGCTTTCGCCAAAAAGCTGGTATTGTGTTTCCTGAATCCTTACATTCAGGCATTCAAATTAAACTTCATTAAAAACATGTTTTTTTTTTTTTTTTTTTCTCCATACCAATGTATGATGCTTGCAGGAAAACATCCCAAAACAATAGCACCCATATAATTGTTGCTGTTTTGAGAAGTATTTCTTTTCTTATGCAAGCATCATGCAACCATGCAAAAGTAATGAAACTAATTATATCTTACATTACTAAAGCAGTCCTCTGATGTGCATGTCACAAAATATTTAAGTGAAAGTGCATGTATAACAATCTAGGCATAATAATGATTGTGATAATGATAATGACAATTTGATTTGGAGGAGTGGGGTTGGAATGCGTGTAGATGAGCCTTATGGCCCCAAAGTCTGCCATGACTGGGCCTCAGGTCAAAGAAGTTTGAGAAAGGCTGGTCTACATAACCTGCATCAGATTGAGGTTTGCAGTGATGCCTGAAGGCACGGGTTGAGGACCCAGTCAGTTACATCACAATATGCACAATTGTTTAAATTCATACCTAATAATCACCATGACCAAAATTGTACTTTTTTTTTCACTTTGAATCTTGAAAAAAAAATATTGACCTACCTACCGACCCATTTTTTTATTTTTTGGCTGTTACTGCAAACAAGAATATTTTTAAGGATGGCCTTAACTTTGTTTTTCACTTAAACTTTTAGCAATATGCTAGATATACTCAAAAATTATTATTCCATATATAGTTATTCCATATCAGAACCCCTGAAGCATATAACCCCTAATCCAAATACAAGCATGAAACTTCAATGGGTTACCTTTCATTTGAGACAAAGATTATGCTTCTACACAAAGGGGTTCATATACAGTAAGCATTTCATTGTCAGTATTCATTTTGGAAAACCAAAAGTCCTATGGGGAGTTCCCATAGGGCATTTTACAAAACACATGAGCATACCTTGGCAAATAATAGTCTAAAGTAAGTATAAAGTAAGTTCTATATTGATCTACCTTTTGCACACAGCTTCAAAAGACCTGATGCTAGGGCTCAGTTGTGTTTCTAAGTCATATCAAGTGACCTAGAGGGCTGAAATGTGGTCAGTTCAGAGATGCTTGTTATCCGGCAGAATGAGAAAACAATATTCTAGCCTCTGTAACTCTGTGCCAGTAAATCACAGTTTTTCTGATTGTTTTCCAAGAAACTACAGTGTCTCTCTCAGCTTTCCATAGAGGTCAGGCATTTGATTATAGGCCAAAGTATGTAGGAGCAATGATTTCCTAAGTAGCTGATGTGCAATGTCAGGCAAAATAGGACTGAATATATTTTGCGTGTGGACAAAAAAAAATCTAGGCTGTCATCTTGGGCTTTGGGAAACGCTGATAGACATTTTATAGGCCAAACTACAAATCAATTAATCAAGACAATAAAGAATGCATTATCAATTATGAATTATTCCTTAGTTGCAGCCCCTAGTGTCATGTCAAATTTATTTTGATGTTGTATGTTGATCTGACACAACTATCACAGACATAACAATCATTCCTACCAGCCATTGAAGGTGTGTGACTATGAAGTTCTGTGTATCCCTGTGTGAAACCTGAAACTGCTGACCATATTGCTAAACACACAAAGCCTCATATCCACGTATAGTTTATGCAAATAGCTGATTTCACACAATAAATAAGTAACAATAATAAGTGCTAATGGTGTAGTTTGCCTCATTAAATATACAGTTTTATTTTCACATGCAGTTCATTTGACCAAGATCTAGGCTACTGGCAAAAACACATTGTTGAATAAACATGTGTCTGACATTTGAAAAAAAGAGAGATAAGTGCAGTGCAGGTTTGACAATAGATGTGATCCAGGTTCCCACCTTCCCCTCCCGTCCTTGGGCTTTTTGCGAGGCCGAGTCTGGTCTCCGCACCAGAGTCCTGCTGACTCAGGAGGACTGGTCCTGCTGGGCGGGTTAATAGCCTAGTCTGGGGCAGCGCCACCCGCCCCGGGCACTGCTGACAGCTGCCACAACCCGCCGCAGGACCGATAAAACAGCCCAAAGGAAGAGACTTGCACCGTCAGCCTCCTCGCCAAGAGGATGGGGCACACGGAAGCTCCTTTCAGCTTCAATAAAGCCAACCACCACCTCAATCGGTCTAATTAGCAGCAGCAAGTCAGCTATTGGAGGGAGTTCTGCAGTGTCAGAGAATATAACAAGTGAGAGCAGATTTGCTATGTGCAGTCTGGAACCAGCCAGCAGTGAGAATTGCTGACAAGTCATCTTGCAATACATAACCACCATAACCTGCTGGCTTTCTATGTGACCCATGGATGCTCCCAAGAGCAATTCTTCTAATTTTTCAGTATGTTTGCCTTCAGCGTCCCTGGTGCTCTGAGTACACGGACTGAATTAATCTGCTGAGCAAAGCCTATAGTAGACCACAGTGAGCATCTGAAGTTGTTATCAATCATCCTATAAACATTTTAGAATTGATTTATATTAAGTGTTAGTTAGTATAATTTGTATTTTAGTATATTCTTTATCTTTTACTGTCCTTATTTCTTAGTTGTGTTTTTATATTATATACTTTTTCTGCTGTTAGTGAATGTGTTGTCTGTATGCTACTGAAACCTTGAATTTCCCCTGGGGATCAATAAAGTATGTATCTATCTATCTATACAACTACATGACCTTCTCCAATGAGGTCAAGTTTAACATTTCCACCCCCACCCATTCTTCTGTTCTCGACAGTCCACACACAAAGCTATACAGTTCCTACCCCCCTTGCGATGGCCTCTACAAGATAAATACAGTGTCTAGGCTTAGTCCATGCAAACGGTGTCACAAGACAAACGCACCACAGCAGAGCAGTAGGAGGCCGCTTAGCCCTCGAGGACTGCCTGGGAACGGGCCCTGACCGCCTAATTAGCCCTTGAACTCTGGATGGTCATCACAGGAAACACAAGGGGCCGTCTATGCCAAACAATAAAGGCCCAGCTCTTGGTTCTCACTCACAAAAATCGATGAGTTATAACTGGATGTGCAGCAGCGCATGCCTCCTCATGTAGGGGGGGGGAGAAGGCAGTGAATGGGAGGTATTGAGGGCTGGCTCTGCTGGCACGCATCACCTCTCTCGAGAAGGATAATGGCTTCATTTAGAAGATAAGGTGGGACTTTGAAAGGTAGCCCGGACGGAGCCCGAGTGTGCACACACAAGCAGACAGATAGAGATGGACACTCCCTGGCCACCACATGATACCACGCTTTATTGTGCTGATAGCAAGTCAATGGCTATCGATCCTTCCTGCAGGGGAGACAATGGGGGATTGAGAAGGAAAATAAGTCATACCCATCGGGTACAACAAAGCGCCCAGTATGTCAAAGCCAACGATCCTATTTATTCATTTAATCTACAGGAAAAAGGGGACTTTTGTGTCCATGATAAAGTTAACCTTTGTTTGTGTGTGTGTGTGTGTGTGTGTGTGTGTGTGTGTGTGTGTGTGTGTGTCTGCAGTCTGTAACTTGTCCTCAGCAGGGCACCCAGGCTTTCATGTGCATCTACAGAACACATGGGGATGGGAAGGCAGAGACACAGAGGGTTTCTACATTCTCCAACTTTGTTTAACGTCCAACATCAAACCAAAGACCATCAGGGCTTAAAATTCATTTTTCAAAATGGGGGGGAATTCCCCCCTTAGGTTATTCATGTAGGGGGGATTTACACAATTTGGGGGGGAGGGGGGGTCCATTCTGATACCAAGTCAATACTTCGATACTTTTTTAAAAAAAGTGTTTGATTTTGGGGCCCCCACCACCCTGACGTCATCAGTAATATATACTGTAGTGGGATCATTCACAACAGTGGACATCCTAGATTCTGCTTGACTCTCTCCACACACACAAACACACACTGAAAATGATAGCTTATGTGATATGTTTCTATCATATATTTTTGAATTCATATAGAGTGTATTTATTTAATAATGCATTTTTTAAAGTATAGCATTGTACTAGTAATTACTACTAGCTAAACATATTTAGTAATTTGAATGCCTCATATTGACGTTTAACCTATAACACTTAGGCATATCTTTAATGTGGTGTGTAGGTCCAATTGAGTGCACATTGGTGATGAGTAGGTGTAATTGAGTGCCTGTCACTTTAAGAAAATACCTGAGAGTAATTCTATGGAGTAATTAGCCGAGTAATCAGTCGCTAGTGAATAAAAGTTGTGCATAGTGCGGTATGTGTATGCAAATCGTTATGTTTTCTATGTCAGTAGATACAATAAATGTTGACATGTCGAAGACAATCTTTCTGGGATCAAGTGTTGACGTGACCTGAGCTAGCAGGATAGTTACCAAGGAGCTCTTTCTAGATGTAAAAGTTTGCCATGGTAGCGTAGCCTATTTGCGTAAGCGCAAACTCTCTCTCTCTCTCTCTCTCTCTCTCTCTCTCCATGAGGCTATGTTCAATTCAACTCGGTAGTTGATCAGTCCGGTCAATAGCACCGCATTCACGCCACTTAATGATTAGGCTATATTAACGTCATCAGACAGGCTGTAAAAGTGTATGCGGGAATTTCTCGCATTATGATGGCTAGAGTTGCGGGACTTGAACAAATTATGCGCAATACCCGCAATCCCGCAGTGAAATTTAAGCCCTGACCATGAACATGAATCAATGTAAAATGTAATAAACATAGGAATAATATTTATGAAATTACTGAAGTCACTGAGATGGCCCTCAGCTCAGGACATCCTCTGGAACAACAAAGATGCTTGTGATGTCACCATGAAGGCCGGTGTGGGAATTGGAGCAGCGGTCAGAAATTATGTGAGTTGTTCTCCCTACTCACCAGTGGCTTCCTCCTTCTCTGACCCCATTACCAGCAACAGGAATGGAAACAGGAAAAGACAGGAGGAGGGGAGCGGGGTTCACCACAGACCATGGCCAGGTTCACCCTGGTGCGTCAGGCATTGCTGCCCTGCCTATTGCTCTTGACACATTAGTCTTGGCTATTGTTGCTCATTCTAAACACACTCCTTTGAACAGTGAATAATCAACCTTCAAGATATGGAAACAGTTCTTGTAGCAAATAAAGAAACTCAAATGATGAAATAAGAGTGAATTCTGAGACAACCCAAGAGCCAACAAAGACCACCAGGGGAAAGAAAAGACCTGAGGGTCTGATGATGAGCGTGTTTGGATCACAGAGAGGCAATGAAGAGAGGGAAATAAAAAGCACCTACCCATAAGGAGAATGGGGGATATATGCTGGTCTGGTAACCATGGTAACATAGACAACAGCAGCCTGGGCATTTCACTTCCCAGTAGCATGGTCAAACACAGAACAGAGCTATGTGCTAAATTTGTTCTGAATGTAACGGTTGCATTGGGGTATTGCAAACAAATTAGGTTGGTAATGTACATAGTTTCGACATTAGTAAGTTACATACACATAATTCTTCATAACTGCCGTGTTAGTAAAATGATTTAATGTCCTGTTAAACGTCAACGTGTGATTACTAGCTGTTTTTTCCAGTGGAATCAATAATATAATGTTTATTTGTTTTCCGCTAAAATGGGGCGTGATGCAGATCAAATGTATCTTTATGATGATGCGCCGTTAGTAGGCTACGTAAAGGCATGCTGCACACACTTGGTTGGGCTTACGAGCCGGCTAAAGAGTTTCACTGTTACTTGTTCTTTTATCAACAATCCTCTTTGGCTGCTACTATTTTGACTCTTTGGCTTTATGTGGCTTTGATGTACTGTTTCTTGTCCTCCAACTGCCAAACACTTCCTAGCAAATATTCTAAGAACTTTACTTCCTCCTAGTCCTCCTCCTGTAGTCATGGAGATAATAAACACCAACGCAGTTCTGAACTCCCGGTCGGCTAAATGGTGTTTTAAATGGCTGTGGACACCGATGCCGACATGAGTGCGATGCACTCTGCTTTCAACATTCATTTACATTCGATTCAATTCTTTTCAATACAACTCCGCAAACCAGCCGCCGTGTAAATCACCATTCAGTTATATCAAAGTCTTTTAGGCAAGTCCCTACACTCGGCGGCCATTTGACAACGCTTTTTGGGCACTCGTTGGGCATCCATTTCGGCAGAAAGGCGCGTGCGCAAAGGCTTCACGACACCCATCTTGCTCCAGCGGCGAGATCACAACACATGATTGGCACGATGTCTTCACAACACACCATATGATTGGCTCAATGTATCCACATGTGGACGTTTTGCCGAGGAAGGGGTGGGATATGTGTAGACAACGGCCATATTGGCGTGACAAACTAGCCCCATGCATTTCTATGGAGTATTTTTTGAGTGCTGTGTCTCCACATTAGAAAGTCTCTGGTTATATTTGGTCGACGCTGCTCCATAAAATCCATTGTTCATCCAGTGTTTGCCCGTTAAAAACTTTGGCGCTGATGTGTGTGGCAAGTGACAGTGCACCATAGACTGTAGGCCTATACAATGGCAGTGCACTCATGTCGAAAAGTTCCTTATTTTCAACTAAACTCAAAGATAATGAATATAGTATGAATATAATATTTTCTGTTTGTTATGCCCTTTATAATGTGTGTAGGCCTACATTTTGTGCATGCATTTCTGCGGTAGCATTTATTTCAGCTTATATCAGCTATATTTCTGATGAATATATTGTGTTGCTTTAGGTCTGCTGCACATCTTTTGAAATTTGATTTGAAATAAAATACAAAATAGTCAATAAACAAATGTACAAAATTTAGTTAATAAAGTAACTTGCTTTGCTTTCATTTGAATCCCAATCAAGATAGAGAATAATTGCTTTATATGGACTCCTGGAAAGTTCAGAAATGTAAAATAATAGAATTTTAATCATATGATAAAATATGTGATTAATCATGATTAACTATAGGAATTCAGCGATTAATCGCGATTTAACATTTTTAATCGTTTGACAGCACTAGTAAAAATATTTAAATAGATTGAGAAAGCCACCACTATGGTCACCTCTATGGTTAGATTGGTTTGTTTAGATCCAGTATAATTGCTGCCTTGACAACGCTAGGTCATGGCTTCGGTACTCTATAGGGAGGAAAATCAGAATTGTATCTAGTTTTAAATAACGCCAGTTAAACAAAAATATGGCAAAATATACATTGGTGCGCAAATAAAAAGCATTAACTGATTGTGATGCGTATAATCAAGTACTGCACATAGGAGGCTCTGAACACAAAAACAATGCTTTTGTCTGTTCTCTGCTTCTGAAACTAGGGGCTTGGAAGTCTGTTATGACCAAAACATAAAAAGTCTCTTTAGTTAAATTTGCATTGCCTAGTGCTAGAAATGGACAATGTGGAGTTTTCGATCTGTATGTAGAGGACCAAATGGAAGATAAGGGAGATGGGGGCCAGGTGAGGAGAGAAAATCTCTCATTAGTGCCAGCACCCAGCACGTGCTGTTGGAGTCGATGGAAGAAGGCTCCTTAAAACGGAGCCATCTTTATGGCCCAGCAAGGAGCACTGGGAAACGACCCAAACACCAGGGGGAAGACATACAAATCAGTGCCTTCCAGCAAGACAGGGACATCCTTAGCAGGCCAAGTTGGCAGAGCACTGAGGCAAGACATACACACAGGCAGGAAGAGGGAACCACAGCAGCATGGGGGGAGAGGGAGAGAGAGAGAGAAGAGAAGAGAAGAGAAGAGAGAGAGAACACCTGGAAGCCATTCCTCCGGCTACCTGGGCCATGAAGCAAGGACCTGGACCGGATGGACGCAGAACCCAGAGCCAGGGTCTTTGGTTAAGGAGCAGGTCAAGGCCTGGAGGGATGGGATCTGGGGGAGCTAACTGCAGCTCAGTAGTGCAGCATGTTATCTCCCACACTGCAGAGCTGCTCCCCTTTGATGTCATGAGCCTTTGAGGGGAAAAGACATGGGTGTAGAGTAGCGGCACACACACACACACACACAGGCTGGGGGAGACTGAGACCCCCACATTCTCACTATGCTCCCACCATTTTCACTACTCACCCTATTTCAGCACATAAATGCTAACCATCACTTACATCTCTTCACAAAGCCAGTGATGATGCATCTGGCAGTGTTCCCGGTGTGTAAATGTGCAGCGTATTTTTGGACGTCTGCTTGCTGCGGAGTACAAACGTCATTAAGGATTGTTTTCACGTCTCACCCCAGAGAGAAAACAAGTATCAGAGAGGGGGGCTTTATTATGCACTGTTAGAGGAAGAGCTTAAGAATGTAACGAAAGCCTGGGCAAGCTACCCTTCCTTCAGTGTATAATCTGGAAAGCAGGTGGCTGCCATGTGTTGGGGAGAAAGTCAGGCAGCTTTACAAGGAGGATACACAGACGCTAGAGACTAATAGGGAGAGAGACGGAGATAGTGGAGAGAACAAAGACAATGTGAACACAGAGTGGGTGGAAATATGGAGCTGGCAGGGAGGGGAAACAGAAGACAGAATGTGAAAGAGCGCATGCTTGCGTTTGGGTGTGTGAGAAAAGTGTGACGCACCGTAAGACATGGTCTTGGACTTGGACTCTCCCTGGGGATTATCCTCGCTAATAGAACTTAAGGCATTTGGACTGAGCTGCCAGCTGCCGAGCCAGTCGCCCGCAGCCCTGCAGCCTCATCCCCCCCAGAACACAACGGGACCCAGCTCTGCTGTCACCCAAAGGCCCCGTTCTCCTCTGGAGGGCCACTTGAGTAGCTATCTCATGGGGGTGCACCTGCACATACACACACGCCAGGCAGGCAACAGCATGGCTTGAGCAAGTCTTAAAAGATTTACATCATGCTACGCAACAACTCTAGATCAGCTCCAGGGCTCCTCTTCATAACATCTTGAGTGCAAAATACAATGGGTGTTAGAAATATGACAATACCAGTCATACTATATCTGCAAGTGATAAACAGGCATTTAACTTCCTGAGTAAGTTACCACTTGAGTAGGAGCTTATAGTCTCCCTAACCTGTTCCCTCTGACTTAAAACGTAAGCCTACTGCCTGTGGAGAAAATATAAGTATGGTCATCTGTATGACAGAAATGTCATCACTTCTTCATAAAAAGAAAACAGTCTACGCACTGGAGAGCCATGTGCGTCCTGTTTTGTGTAATTTTCTTTGATCAAGAAAACTTGTTCATGTGCACGCATGCCCCAGGGAAATCAACCTGCCTGTTATTTGTCAAACTATCTTCCCAGCCAGAGACAGTTCTTAAACATTTAGGGGCTCACAAAGGCACATGATGCCTTCAACAGGAGTCTTTACAGGTCAACCAGAACCAGAGACATACAACCACTTTCAATACTCTTTGTGTTCAACTGTTCATGGACTCCTGATGGAATTACTACTACAAACAATCACACTACAGATATTCACACAATGAAATATCTAATATCTTGTTGAATTTCCAGGCCTAGAAAGTGGGATTGCAAACATCCATGACTTTTCCAGGAATTCTGTGGCCGTGGGAACCCTGCATTTTGAAACCTTCACTCAACCTTGTGATGCAAATAGGCCTGGGAAAGGCTCTCTACAACACCTGCCAAGGAAATGAAGAAATGTCAGTCTCTGCAATTTAGCAATGTAAGCTGATGAGTGTTGGATAACCCCTGACTCATTTTTGAGATGCAGGACAAATATTTGTGTTTACTCTTAGTTAATCCTTTTTGCAACTAGCTGATATTTCAACATCTCAATGAATGCATTACAATACACAGAGTCAATGAATTGCTGCGAAACGTAATCAAAGGCAGTGAGCAAAACGTCAGTAGAAGCTCGACACTGGGAAGAGGAGAATTAAGAGTATGGTACAAGCCCTCTATGACTGCATCTAGGACTGATCTGCTTGGGGTTGGCAGCCCTTACCTGACAGACAGGTGCTTCTCCTTAAGAGGCCTTACCTAGAATGTATGGTCACTAAGGAACGTGGCACGCACACGCACACAAACACACACACACAATCTTTTATCGCTTGAGTTTTGAGAAGCATTAAATAATTCACTGGGTGAGAGAAATATGGGCCAGCACTGAGCACTGAGATTTACACAGAAACAGCTTTCCTTTTCAGAAAAAGGATGCAAGGCTGGGGTACAACCACAAGTGCCAAATTAAACATGGTGATGGTGAAGTTAACCAGATGAATTCAAGATGCTAGCACTGTGCATCACTTTACCATTAAAAACCGCCAACCATAATTGGTTGACATGGAATTTGCCTTGCTCTCTTTATATGATCACCCCTTACCAAGGCCACTATGGCACCACTATAGTGGCTGCACCAACACTGACCAGCCTACATGGCCTCCATTCAGAAAACAATGTTTCCACAGGAACAGAACTCTGCTGGGAAGGGGTTGGGGGTTCTTTAGCATCCTGCAGCGCTCTGTGTGTGTGTGCGTGCCTGTGTGTGCGTGCGTGTGTGTGTGAGAAAGAGAAAGAGAGAGTCCGATTGTGTTTGAGCAAGGGGTGTGAAAGAGCAGAAGAGCAAGACAGGCTGCAGTGAGGAGCGTAAAGGTGGGGGAGGGGAGGGAAGCGGAATCCTTTCAGCGTTCCCTCCACCACAGATCTGGGCTGTTGCTGTGGCCGTGGCCGCCTGTCTGCTTGTCAGGAACTGAGCGCACATCCCTTCTGGCTCCCAGAGGAAAGCAAGCAGAGGGCATAGGGGCAAGCCCTGCCGGAGAACAGACAGGAGAGGCTTCCCACACTCACACACGGCCGGTTCACAGGCGGACGCTCCCCTGGACCGTAACAGAGGAGACGCTGAAAGGAGAGACGAAACTGGACAGGAAATACTGTGCACTCTAAAAGCCAGAGGACAGTGCAGTGCAGGGGCTCTCCTCTTGAAGTACATCACTGTCTTCCTCCAATCACTAAAGCTTTTGAGTAAGTAATCCCTATAGGTATCTTTAGGTGGGCATAACAACACAGGTGTCTCTCCACAGCTGGGTCTCTTTAGGCAGAACCTTAGAACCTAAAGTAGAGGGGGGCCAACATGTGTCTGTCAGAGACATGGAAAGATATTCCCAAACAGAGAATTGAAACTATGTCTATGGCACCCTGCTGTTGGATTCAGATCCTTTCTCTTTTCAGCAGCAGGGTTGAATGTAGCTGCTGGCATACACGGCTCTCCCTGGAGGGAGGCATGTCGGGATCATATTAAGTCTTCATGACGTAAAACACCAAAATGGCAGCCCAAAAGTCGTGGGAAAATATTAATGACTTAATAACCTCGTCTTACTACATGAACAAAAGACACAAATCTGCCAATCTAAAATGCACAGATGCTATGTCTCACATACTTCTCATGAATGCAAAATCAGTGTAAAACCCAGCTTCCTTCGGCTGGCCTTTGGCATGCAATAAAGATACATTCAGTGTGTGTATGTATGTTACACCAAGAGCCCCACACCACAGCAGCAGCAGCAGCAGCCGAGTCGCAGATCACTGAATTATTCAAACAGTCCAGCAGACAGGAGATTCACTCCGGCCTCTCAGCGGTTTTCAGAGGAACAAGGAAGAATGAAGGTGGTGGTGGTGGTGGGGGGTGAATCTGCATGCTTGGATCACATCACAAAAGGACACCACCTGAAACTGTAATAACTGGTTTAGAGAGTTTACCTCACAAACACACCTGGAAATGGTTCACAGTTTAGGTGCCGCTGGCAGTTAAATAGCTTCTTCCAATAACATTTCCCTAGCATTATCCTTCTTCAAATGGAATTCAGCCATGCATCTCTGGCGAAAAAATACACAACCCTTCACTACAGGTAAAAACACACCATCAAAAATATCAAGCCACTAAGCATCTAGTGTCTAAAGTGAACAACATAGCTTGAAGTAATAGTTTTGAAAAAAGTAGATGTCAAACCAAGTCCAAACACAGACACCAAACAGCCCCACACTAACAGGTGAAATCAAGTGAATCGCTATAAGTTAGGACATATCATCTATGCTTCAATTCAAGTGTTTCTGTGTCACAACAAACCGTACAGAGATGACAAGGGCACTGCAGTTGTAGCCGTTTCCCAATAGCTCTGAAAATGCCTCGAAGAAACACACACCAGATCTTGCACAACACAGGAGTGCTGAGGCTGGAGCGGAGATCTAAGCTGCCAGGCAAAAACAAGCCGCCCCTCTAGCTGCCTCTTTGACCAGTTGATTAGAACTGAGACATGAAATGAGGGCAAGGAACCAAGCTTAGAAGACCATGGGCTTGCCTTACAATAAAACCGGGATGCTTGACACAACAGAGTAAATCACTGGCAATGGCAATGCATACAGCCAGGAGTTACACCACTTAAACTGACAGTCATTTTAAAAAGCCTTAGTAGATCTATGCCTTTAACCTTGAATGAGTAGCCTAACTACAGTTGCTGAGTCACTGTATTTCACTTCTAGTTCAGGACTACCTGGGCTAGGCTACATCAACCACAAAGGAGACCTATAGTCTCTACTACGCAGGCATAGGGGTAGGTCAAGTACTGGGCTATCCTGGCTAATCATATCTCGGCTGCAAACATCTCAGTGACACCACTCAGGGCTACAGCCTGCACAACAGAAGGTGTCGTAGCAGCCACAGCACAGGGTGGGGAACAAGCCTATGATAGATGGTTGACCACATGAAATGATAGATAGATGGTTGACCACATGAAAGCCAGTCCTTTTGTAAAATAACACTCACAATCAGATGAGAGTGTTATGTGACAACTACCTCTGCCCATAAGATACATATTCAGCCCCTTAGTGGGACACCCTGATCAAGGCACCAGTACATAGAAAACATGCTCTTTGTAGATGAAGGTAGGTGACTGGTGTTTAGCAGACACATTCATTTAACAACACCGACTCTCAACGGCAGGTTGGAGAACAGGGGCCTGTACTACGAAGCGGGGTTTCTGGCTTATCTGGTTAACTTCGAGAGTAACTTGATCACGTGTGGCGTAACTTCCCGATTAACCCGCACTCACGAAGGTGGATAGGTTTTAACCGAGGTATGCTGCCATGGCAATTTACGCTGCATCTCAAACCTGCTCCGACCAGGTTATGTTCTTGGTTAACCCGAGGTTTCCGTTAACCACACCCTTTATAACGAGGTTTCCGTTAACCACCCCTCCACTAACAATTTCTCCCGAGACATGTCGGCGTACCTGGATGATCCATACGACATTGGAGCGCAAATCGTGAGGGACTCTCTTCGCCCAGGGCGAGGGGTTTTAGAGAGCGCCAGAAAATATATATAGCCTACCGGACGATATTCTCTATGACGATATAGATTGTCAGCCGAGGAAATTCGTTATCTTTGTCAGATGATCTAGGAAGACGTCTCATAGCAATGCCCGTACGTGGACATTCATGTATTCAATCGGTGATGCAAGAGTATGTCCGAAAATAAATCGGACATAGGCCTACAGTATGCTGAACATCTGAGCAAGAATAGCCGAAAATAAATCGGACATAGCCTACAGTAGGCCTAATAAATAAAAAATCACCATTTTAACAAACTTGTTGAATTGAATGTCATACTGTACCCTGCATGCACATAAAGGCTACACATTTCCACAGCACCAGAATCCGAATCGAATGCCTCCCTCAACCCCTCCATAATCGGGCCTTCCACTATTATTTGCGATGGCCAACTCTTCTGCTACTGTAAAACACGCTGGTGCCTTTCCTCCTACAGTAGTGTTCGAAGACACCTGTTTCTTGTTAGCTGTAAAACAGAGGCCAAGTGAAGGCTATAAGCTAGGCCTACATGTTTTCATAATTAAGATATATTAATGCAAGCTATAACTATATAAACCTAGGCTACTATTCTGAATAATGTGTTTGTGTTTCATTTTCACCTGCTGCCATGTGCGTTTGGCAATGGTGTTGCATCTGAAATGTTCAGAGGATTAGGCATACACTAAATCAGTCAATGGGGGCTACTTAAACATTCAATTATCCTATTACTGTAATATGCCCATTTCTAAATTGTGTTGCATCTGTAGGCATTTCTATGAACTCAAAATAGGCAATTTAATTATTTCAACTCATTTCAGACATTCCGCAAGCTATTAATCCTCCGTAACACATATTTGAAGAACATGTGGAAATAAAACTTTACTTTTAGGCAGCTACCCGATCTGCAATACGTTGCCAACAGCTTTGCCTTGCTTTGTTTACTGCCGACGTATTTGATTTTTGTCGTAGAGTGGGTTTTAATTCCTCATAACTTGGCATAATAATTGTGCATTCCTCATCCGTAAAATAAGGTCATCGTCATCATTGAAAGTGGTGACTTGCTGCAACCACGCCCTTTTATGTGAGCAGCGCACAAGTTAACCCGGCTCAACAAATCAACTTCATAATCAGCGTCGTAGTACCGATTAACACCACTTAAGATAACCAGGTTTTGTCAACCCTGGTTTAACAAAGTAACCCTGGGTTACATCTGGGTAGGTTAAGCTCCCTTCGTAGTACAGGCCCCAGGGCTCTGGCTTTATATTTGATCGCAGGCAGAGGGAACTAGCCTGGATACTCTCTGACTTCGGGGAAAAGAAATCGAGCGGAAGTACGTAGGCCAAGCTAAGAGGGAACTGCCATATTGGTTCATCAATCCCATTTGTGTGACTGGGTGAGAGGGTGGGACTACCCATCTCATAGCAAACAAACCGAGGTGTAGAAGTCCGGCTTCAGAAAGTAAAAGTCCTGCCACATTTTTGTTCCAACCATTCAGTTAATCAACTAAAATTCTAATTAGCACAACTCTTAAGCCAGGAAGATCAGCTAAAAGGCAGGAAAGGCTCTCTGTGCGCTTGTTTGTTTCCGGTGGAGCCAGGTGTGTTCAAACCTGATGCTATTGTTAACGTAATTAGTGTCTACACGGACCAGGTTGGGTGTTGCACTACGGAATCAGCATGTTACGATAAAGAAGGATTTATTATTGGACAAACAAGATATTCAGTGTCGGAGTGAAGCTGTAAGGAGCAGAATATGTCAGAAGATGCCGTTACAACACAGTTAACACTCCACCAGAAAAATAAATAAGCATACAGGAAGAGCCTTTCATGCACATAGTCTATTAGTGAAATCACCTGTGTTAAGCTCAGGCAGAACCAATTCATGGCAGCACTTTTACTTTCTGAAGCCATACTTTTACATTTCCACAAACAAAACAAACCCGAGTTGACCAATTTCCTCCCATAAGTCTTCCTATTTAGTCAAGTGACCACACTGTTCTGCTCACACACAACTGTGATGAGTGTAATTCTCACATAATAAAACAAATGTGGGCTGCATTCAAAATTCTAATTCAAATTTTAAGGGATGTTACAATGAACCTCACAGTGATAATTGATAGGAGCATGTGAAGCACAAATTTTGAGTAATCATGTCATTTACACAAGACAAGTCATAGAGTCATCTTAGTGCAGCAGATTTCATAACATTTCCACTTCCTCCACAATTGTCACTTTAATAGAGGAGATGACTAGACAAGACAGAAAGTAAATCTTAAACTTTTAAGTAAGTTTGAAATAGCAAGAAAGCCCCCAAAGACAGTTGCGTTACACCAGTGTTTTACAACCTTTTTTGTGCCACAGCACACTTTTGACACTTAAAATGTCACACGGCACACTAACATCCTGTGTGAAGAAAAAATAAACATACCATAGCCTAAAATTTCAAATAATACACAGATATGGCCTTATTATGGCTTCTATGCAAGACCTGCTCAATAAAACAAGCGCCCTCTGTTTCATTTGTAGGTGACTATATCTAATTTAAATGTTGTTATGAACTGGATATGTGATGATTCTGTGAATACTGGATATGGGGCCTCTGTTGTACAATGCCTGCATACCACAAATAGTGCAATCATACAATCAATGAGAGCATGTGGTTATAAATTCTTTGATGCAACAGTTGCTTTTCTGGACCAGTGAGTGACATTTGGGTAATTTTCTGCTGCACACCTGATGATCTCTCACGGCACAGTGGTTGAAAACACTGCGTTACACAATACACACTTTAATGCATCAATGACGGACCGCACAATGGCTGAGTAGTGTTCATCTATGAAAGAATTTTTCATGTGTGTCTAACTGGAACATGTCTAGCCTAAAGTGGCAAGTGAGGTGCACTGTATTCCTAGGAGCATTCAAGTACGCAGGGATGAAACCCGTGGCGCAAAACAACCGTTTAGCAGCATCTAAGCTTGTGCTCAAAATTCGAGGCACTATACGTGTGCTAAAATGATGCCATTATGGTCTTTATTGTATGCAGACATATTATTAGTAGGCAATAGGAGGACCATAGTTCTTTCACTAGCTATATAACCTTTTAACATGTTCAAAACAGGGTCAGTCTCGTTGCATAATGCCCAACTTCCTTTCATAACAAAACTGCGCAAGAAAAGTACAACATTTGCAATTATTTCCCAAACCTTACCAAGGCATAACTCTTAAAAATATAAGCATTATGTCAACAACAATGTATGGGCAATGGGCTCGAAATTTTGAGCTTGTGTCCCTTGATGCTAAATCGACTTTTCAGTTCCCATTCCAAATCTTGGCGTCTCTCGAGGTTGAATGAGACCATGGAATAATAAAACGGAGTAAAATTAGGGATAACGTTGGTTATATTTCAAACCTACACGCAATGGGAGTCTGTCGTACAGTAAACCAACGTTAGCAACACCCGTTTCAAGTTCAGGCTGTAACGTTATGTGGCTAGTAATTCTGGCGAACCGTTTCACGCTGATTTTAATAGGATACACATTAATGCAAACTTCCGAACGAAAATGCATGACATTCCTCAGTATGTGGAACAATACAGCCGCAAAGTATTGGGAGTGAATACCTATACTACCGAAATGTTACTATCGCTACGAAGCATATTTACAGGACAGCTGGGTAACATTGACTTAAAACATTTAACGTTACTCGCGCAGGAACTATTCTTGCTAGCCTCCGTAACCACCATAAAGCCATGTAAGAATTGCTAAGCCAATTTATAGTGATATGGTTCACGAGATTTACCAGCGATGATGTTTTATGTGATAATTCACAACTAAAAAACTACGTGACCAACTTTTGTAAGATCTTAAGCAAGCCGCCTAGCATAGCTGACACCCTATGATAGCTATTATAAGTTATGCCTGCAAGCTAGATATGGCTGATGAATAAATCGATTTTTTTTTTTTATCCATGAGTGTTTCTCCGCTTAAAGACAAATCTTGTATCTCTGGCGGATACACATGTGTAACTAGCGTTAACTAATGCTGACTAACTTTTAATGGTGGTAGTGTTTGTAACGGATAGCCAACTTCTTTGCTAGCCAATATTATGGCTGGTTAGGATGTGCTAGCTTGGGCTCAATGTGACTGTTTGTTAGCTAGGTAGCTACTAGCTTAGCAGCTTTAACTGTAACGTTAACTTACATCAGTCTCGAGCAAACCTGTCAGTCTCCCCCAGTGGTGCACATTGTTTTGAATGGTAAAGGGCAGACTGATATTGCACACTGTGTTGACTGACGAACCTTACAATCAAGGTGTGAATGCAACACAAAATTGTCAGCTAGCTAGCTAGCTAGCTAGCAGCTAGCTTGCACTCATTCGCCACCCTAAGCATTGCTCCACATTCAAGAGCAGCTTCAGACCCCGAGACATAAAAACCTTATTAGCCATCTAGTTAGCTTTTACAACAATACCAACATAATACCAAATCACAAAACATTACAGATGTTTACCTCAGAAATTGTAATGTGACGTCTAATGACAAGGTCCCTCTATCATCGGTTTGTATTTCCTCCTCTCAGGTAGAACGTCGTTAAGCCCAAATGAAGCAGAACTCGAGGCTGTGGATGCCGGGCTCTCTCTCTCTCTTAGAGTCGTATTTCCCCAGCAGTAGCCCAACGTTAGCTGGGTAACCCTACTACGTTAGCCAACAGGCTAGCTAATCTTTCAAAGAGCTATCTCTAGGGATGGTTTGCAATTATCTAACTTGCTACCTTCCTACTGGGTCCCGTGGTGTATGTGACTACACCAACAGCTTAGGAACGCTGCTTGCGTGAAGTCGTCCACAAGAGAAAGCCTCACGATCTTCCCTCACAACAGATACAGTTGATAGCATAACCTCGGCTCTGTCTCAATCCGCGACGCTCGTTCCTTTGCCACAGATAGCCCTTCTACTGTTCCACAGGGTTCTCCACACATAGAGGACTCAGTGTCGCAGGAAGATGATGATGTGTAAGTGCTTCCCCTTTCATCCCTGTCGTCGCCACACTGTGACAACATATTAGCTTGGTTTGAGTGGAACAAGGTCGGGGATTGTTTTAATGGACAACCAGACATAGTGTAGCAAGCTTGGCCTACTAGACTAAATGAGATCATATTCATAACGATTCCAGTCATGGGCCTATGATGAATTTCAATCAGAGACCAGCTGTCTCAGCTGTCTTGATCCAGAGGTGAACTTGATATTGGATCATATTGATCATGCTACTTCCCTTTTGGCTACTGCATGTTGTCTAGGCAAAGATTGTTAAGACAGAGCCTAGGCCTATCTGTAGGCTATTGCAGATGCAGAGACTAGTTTAATCTTATCACTGAGAACAAAGTGATAAGAATGAAAATGGCAGTAGCCTATAGGCCTACATGAAGGCAAAACTAAGCCAAACATGACTGACTGAAAGTGAGAGCTTTTCAGAACTTCTCAATGACCATCATTTTGCATATGATCTGTTAGCATTTCAAGCTTGGTTTAATAGCTAATTCTTCATTTTAAAATGTTGTGCATATTTTCAGCTGTTTTATGCTGTCAACAATGTAGCCATAGGTATTCAGGAGATCTTATATGCTAAGGAAGTCTTAAATTAAGCTTAAACGAGGAGTGAAGAATGTATTTTGAAGCATATCTGTCTGACCCAAGACAACAGTCACATAGAAGCTGAATAGCCTGACGTTCTCTTTCCTGGTTTAGATGCCCAAACCAAATTCTTGCTTGTTACCATTACCTTGAGCTATTGATGGTATTCTGACAAAATATGCTGACAATGGAAAGCATGAAGGAAGCAAATCATACACAGTTACATAGCCACTGTTGTCTCAGTGCATGATGCTGAGGCCATGATTACCCTACCAAAGGCGCTGTGCAGCCCCTGAGACGGGATTATCAACACAACTGATGTGTTCATAACAGACACCTTGCAGAGTGTGCTCATATGCAAAGAATGTCCTTGGGCAGACATGAAGTGTTTGCTAAAAATAATAAATGCATACTCTGCTCCACAGGCGTGAATTTACATTGTTTTTGCCTTTCCCCCTTTTTTTGCTGTATTAGTGTAGCATCTCTAGCCTACAAGCTTGGAAGTTATGGGATTGGCCACAGCAAGCCTGGTGATCTGTTTAAGTGGAGTGACCACGAGGTGAGTTGTAGATGCATGGTTTGACAAAATACTGGTGATTAATATTTGGATGTCTTGTAGCACATTTCTTAATTGTACGTTATGATTATGTCATCCTCATAAATCAGAGAAAACAATATCAAATATATGTACGGCCGCATGGGTTGAAGTGTTACATTAGTTCCCCGCAATGGCCAACGGTAATATTGAGTTTATCTGTGACTTGACAGAGAGTCTTTGTGCAGGTCACACTATATTAGCAGACCAGTTTCTATCACAGCAACTTCAAACAACAATGGTAATACAAGGAATTCACATGACCAGTTGGGTGAAATGGCAGGCTTCATCAAGCTTGAAGGAATTCTCCCAAATTCTGAGCTTCTGAGACTAGACAGTGGCTCTGTGTCCTTTAGGTCAATGTATGTTCATACTTTCTCTGAAAGTATATCATATTCAGAGAAAAAAGGCTTAAATACAATACTATTTTTATTTTATTTCAATTTCAAAAGCAAGCCTCTGTGATGTGACATGTATCAAAGTACAACCAAAACAAGAAAAAAAAAACACCCTATAGAATAGTTTATATTTTCTCAGTATTTACATCAATTGGCTACGGCAAAGCCATATAATATGTTCATGTTTGTACTCCATCAGCCACGTCTTTTCATCTATTTAAATAATAGTTAATACATTGTTGCAGTTTGGAAACAGGTGATGCTAACAAATAGAACTCAACACATTGAAATGGTAAAAACTGCAGAGGTGTCCCATTTGCTTGGGACATATGTTGACCACAAAGGCTGCTTGGTTGTGATGCATTCACTGCTTCTTAGCCAACAATCTGCAGACTAGACTTCACATTAGTATTCTTTGTAATCACATCTATCCACATACTTGGAACAACAAAGACATACACATTCCAAACTGGTTTGCGGCAGTGATGTAGTGGTTAGGTGTACATATGTGCACGAGTGGAACACGGTAACAGACTGATGTTTGTTTCAATCACTGCTATATTTGCTTCAGTAAGGCCCACTTCTGGTCCTTGGGCCCACTCCTGGTCTATGAAACTTTTCTCTATATAATTATTACCATTATCAATGGTTGTGCGCAGGTAAGCACAACCAATTGAATTGGAATGAAATAGTATGCCACAAAGACAAAACAAAAATGTTCTGAGGAAATGTGAGGACAAAACAGCAATGCTAAAAGAAGCGTTATTGTCACAATGCGCTCGTCCACCCATCTTACACGGGTGATAAAGGCCTCATGTGAGCAGTGTCCGGTGCCTGTGGACTGTGGTTCCTGTGGTCCTAGTGTCTGCCTGTGCTGGTCCACAGAGCTGTTTAACAAGGTTGGTAGACAAGGAAAAGGCAGTAGTCACAAGCTCCATCCCTACTTCATGTGGAGAAAAAAAACAGATATATGAGCAAGATCATCAAAACAAAATACAACATAGAAATACAGTAAAGGGACCTGTGTTTTCAATATTCTAGGATACAAGGAAGTTAATTGTCACATGCATGTCACATGTAAGAAATGCAGTGAAATTATGTCTGGTGTCAGCCTATTTGTGCATTTATGTGGGGGGGGAGGATTGGGATTGGGGTGAAAGCTGGGGGAGGATTGGGATTGGGGGGGGGCACCAACAAGGAGCACCCAAGAGCAACAGGGGCAAGGAAAAACTCCCTTATCAAGGAAGAAACCTTGGGCAGATCCACGGCTCAAGGGGCTAACCCAACTGCCAGGGGTCTTGGTGTGTGTGTTGGGGGAATGACAGGGGAGATGGGATAGTGTGCTGTGTATGTGGGAAGAGGGCAGTGTGCAATATGTGTGTTGGAGAAGCTTCCTCATGAGACAATGTGCTGTGTGTATTGGGGGCAGTGTGCTGTAAGTATGTTGGGGATGTGTGTTGGAGAAGCTTCCTGATTAAATAATGTGCTGTGTACATGTATGTAGGGGGCAGTGTACTGCAAGTATGGTGAAGGGACTTACTATTGCAAGCAGTGTGCTGTATGTATGTGAGGTGATGACAGTGATGATGTAAGTGTGTGTGTTTTTTGTGTGTGTGTTGGGGATGGGGGTGGGGTGTGGGTGTGATGGGGGCAGAAAGACCTTGATATACAAAAATGACAAAATATTATTTCTGCTTTTTACGTTGTTTGTTTCATCTCCAATTTGATTAGTGGCCCATAGAGTTGGAGCTAAACGGGCAGAAAATGTTGGGAAACTTGCTCGGTGTAACGCTTACACTGTTCACTGCACACCCTCTTCCTCAACTTCTACTTAGTTTGCAGACCACTCTAGCCTGAACTGGGCAACTCTGCCACGCATGCCTCACATAATAGCTAACAGATGTTGGGCCTTCTGCTACGCATTCAACGTTGGAAGGAGCAAGTCACTAGCCGCTATTCGGTGTTCTTTGTGAAGAAGTTGTGAGAAAACAGAAGGGTGAATAAGAGCAAAAACTGATATGTGAACATTTCAAATGGTGATATACCACACTCTCTGTTTTCCTGTTGCTGTTGTCCAAACCCCTAAACATTTATGGAAAGCCTAGGCCAAGATGTCCAAAACATGCAGCATGTTTTTGTTAAATGGACATTTGATCAATTTCCGCATCAGAGAGCACAAATTAGGTCATAAAATGTGAAAATTTATATTTGGCATGTGACAGTCAAGTCACATATATTATAATGTTTCTTAAAGGCCAAAACCATTCATTAACCTTAATTGTGATGCCACACTCTGTATTACTGACATGTTTAGAGGAAAGTGGAAGTTTATAAACACAAAGGCCTTTGCAGAGTCTCTAAGTGAAATATATTTTAGATTTTGTAATTTGGGTAAATCATTAAATAAATTCAATAATGTCAACAATGGCTAACTGATTAGAAAAGGATAAAACATGCAGTTGTCTAAGATGTGCTTATTACACAAATTCTCACCATTCTCGCCAGCTATACTGGACCTGAGTTCAAATTGCTGCCACCACCTGATGAAACAAATATATGTAGATAAACAAAGAAATATGTAGATAAACAGAAAAGAAATGTACGCATGTACTTAGTTGTACAAAGTAACGGATGCACCGTGCCCATTTTCCCAGTGTAAAACAGGCACTATTAGTATAAAGCACAATGGTGCCATCTATGGGTTATTTGCAAACTTGTCTGTTCTGCATCTGAAACAGATGTCCAGACCGTCTCAGTCCTTTCCACAAATCCCGAAACAAGCTTCATAATTTTGGAAGATGTTTTCATAGTATTATGTAATAAGTTTGAATTCCTCTACATTCTGGTTGAAATCTTTGGAAATGAGAGGGGCTGGAGAGGAATTTAAAAGACCTTTCTATGTGCTCATCATCCAGGCAACCATCATTTAAAGGGCAGTTTGGACATAGTCATTGTAAATAACATAAACATACCATCTTTCACCATCCATTTCTCCAAGTCTTCCATCTCCAGCTCCAGCACAGAAGGAACATCATCTTCAAACATGGGCCTGGGTAGAAACAAATTGGCCTTTTAACAAACGTTAGTTCACTGTAGTATTGTTGAATATTTTGAATATTGAGTTGAGATGTACATGATTAACCCTAGTCCAACTGATTTCACTAATATGCATGAGCTGGATTAATATAATCATGCAATTCTGAAAATGGTCAATCCAGGATTTCACATATGAACATTTTAGTAACTTCTATTTCTGGATAAGTATGGAAAGAAGAACATATTTGTGCTTGCAGACTATTGCTCTTATTCTGTTATCTAGAATAAAAAATTGGAATAAAAATAATAGGCCCTGAGCGCATCTGACTACTGATGCACATGCACGTTTAGACTTATTGCATTAGAAACAACATGAAAGACTTACCACTTCTCTAAAACTTGAGGTTATCCACTTTTTTTTTTTGGGGGGGGGGGGTTAAAACGTTTTGTAACATGTGAGTGTGTACACGAGAGAAAGCTAAGCAACACTTCCTGTCGGCATGTGAAATCACAAAATCACGAGTTGCTAGTTCTACCATAGGTTTCCTGTGCTGTAGGCCTACACTCCCAGACAGTGGTGTAGTCTAGTTAGCTGTAGTGGGTATACTGTGATCAATTCCAAATGGTACAATAGGTAATACCTATTCTTGCCTATTTTAAGTGGGTATACTGCAGTCCTGCTCATGCTTTGTAAGACAGTGTGCTAAATAGAGCAATATATTGTACTTCATTGTTCATGTGATTCTAAAGCTATTTTTATGTTTTTATACGGAGTCTCTATTTAACCCATTTTTGCTGGATGCTGCACGACGCAACATTCCATCTCCCGCCTGTTGCTGCATAGCGCAGCATTGACTCTCCCGCTGGTTGCTGCATAGCGCAGCATGCTTTTTATTTCATGTTTCTAGGTGTACAGAGGCTTAAATATTAGGGACATTCCACCAGTGGAGACATGAATATGTATTGAAAGTGGGTCATATATGTAGTAGAATAGTAGCATACATTTCTAATTTGACCGAGAAAAGGCAGAAAATGACTTTTTAGTGCTTGTGGATTGCAGACAACAATCCCCATAGTCCCCTTGTCTGTCAAACTCAGTGGTTAAGGTTTTGGTAGACGTTGACAATTCTTAGTATTTTTTCAGAAAACCCTCAGGAAATAAGGTTATTTAGTCTAAAATGCCATAGGATTCTATAGACGTTTTTAGCAGGCATATTAAGAGTAAATGGGTTAAGAGACATGCAAAGAGAGCTTGTAAACTGGACATTAAGACATTTAAAATTATGGAGACTTTTATTTACTAGTCTAAGTGATAGAGTCATACAATCTGACTGATTTTAAGGCCACAGGTTTAAAGTCACTAATAAGACAAGGTTCTCCTCTGGGAACAGGAGCCTGGCTTTCTAAGCATGAAGCAACACAATGTAGGAATAACCTTTTCCGTCAATTCTCAATTCACGACCTGGGTACCAAGTTATTTAGCACTGACACTCCTGCCTGCCCTTTTGTTATTTCTCCAAGTCCAGGTAAACTTGCATAATTTGCATGACCATTAAACTTTACTATGAATAGGCCTCGGCCAATACTTTTATGTTTGTCTGACATTTTCCAAGTTGCCAGATTGTGTATGAAATATATCATACACATACAAATCACTCACTTCATGCATGCAGTCTAAAGTGGACTCATTTTGAATAGCCGACCCATCTTTAATATCAGATATCTATCTAAATTCGACCCAATGTGTTCCTGAAAATGCAAACTGAATCTCTTCCCAATCTGTTTTAGAGCCAAATCCTGATCTATGATCTTGTTGTCCATGTTCTTTATTGATCTCTATTCTATCATGTCTGGTCTATGACCTCTTTTCAATCCATACTATTCAATATTTCTTTTGTGAAGAAATACATATCTCCCTCATGTCATGCCAATGTTCAATTACTTCTTTCAGATGGAGGGGTCTTTCTGCTCTTTAAAGGAATTATATATTATATTCGTAATATCAGATATTAGATGTGAGAGGAGGGATGTCATTTTGAAAGACAAGGGGGACCAGGGTTAATGGTGATGCCGATTTTTTGTTAAAAAATTTATTTAAGGATATACCTGTACAGTATTAACAGGGACACGTTGCCCTTCGTTTTCACTCTCGCAATATTGCTGATTATAACAACAGTCTGCGGGGACTGATATTGTTTACGCTAGCTACACTCTTTAAACAAGTTGTGTTAATTTCAACACATTTTAAGAGTGTAGTGTTGAACTCTAAATGACTGTAGTGTTAAATTTGGCAACTACATAGGCCTAGTCTTTTCTTTCCCTTCTCTCTACATTCTGTTGCTTTAAATATGTCTTTATAAGAAATGAGGCTGGCTAATAAATGTTAAGCTTTAGGTCATTAGCTGAACTTTCCTTTACAGTTTGATACTTACATTGGAACTTTTTCACCCTCACAGGCATCCAAGTATTCATCCTGTTGCACAGGTTCTGGAACATAAAATGAATGTGTTACAACTCTGTTTCTGAGATAACATTCAGAGGTCCACATGGGAATAACAAATAGCCTACTCTAGCACCAAATGCCTACAATGTTTACTACGAAACAAACCCCCTTAATTTCACCCCTTAAAAGTACCTTACTATTGACCTTGAGTAGTTTAAGTAGAAATGTGCATAGATCGCTTAAGGAGAAAAGCCTACTGAATTTACCCCTTTACTTTTTCGATTTCTCATTATTGTCTCCCCTTAATAAAGGAATTTCTGAATTAACACCTTAAAATACAATTAAGATATAGGCTACTTAAATTACCCCCTTAATCACAACAAATAAAGGGAACTTGACACCTTCAGGGCCCTATCTCAGCGATCTAAAACGCATGGTCATTGGCGAATAGCTTAGGGGTTTGCCCAGTCCACACCGGGGGTGGCTTTGTTATCTAACGTTATCAAACGTCGGGCGCCTGGCGCAAAAAGGCGGTTCTTATGTTTCTTAATCAGTCTTGGGTGTGTTTTGGGCGCAAAATCCTTCAAGCCAATGAAAATGGAATGAAAATACTGTATGGAACAGGTTTTCCACTAAACCATGCCTTACTAAATCCTAGCAGAGTATAGCTACACGCATCTGCACTCATCTATTGTTTGAACTCACTGGCAAAGTGAAACTAACTTCACCGTGGTGTAATTGTCAACGACAAAACAGTTATACACAGTTAATTACTTTCACTATTAACTGACAATGACAAGTCTCTGACATCGACAAGTCTCTGACATCGTCAATGTATGTGTGTGAGCAACCTACAAGTTACTCATCTGGCACTGAGTCATGTTCCTGAATCTCAATATTATGATCACAATAAGCATGAGCAAATTATTCATTAAATAAAAATGTTGTGTTGCTTTAGGCGATAAATGGGGCCCCATTTTTATTTAATGAATAATTTGCCCATGCTTATTGTGATCATAATATTGAGATTCAGGAACATGATTCAGTGCCAGATGAGTAACTTGTAAGTTGTTGCAGGGCAACCACATAAATTGTTCCATGTATTCCAATTGGATGATTAAAGTTCTCAAGAAACTGATGATTAGAGTTCTCAATAAACTTGAGGTTGGTGTGTGTGAGAGCAACCTACACATTACTAAGCTTGCACTGAATCGTCTTCCTAAATCTCAATATTCTGATCACAACAACTCGGGCAAATTACAAGTCAGAACCAGTCAGAGGCTGCATTCATTGTTTTGCACTTTTATGATGTCCTCACATTACCAAAAGTAGCCAAATTTTTCAATATTTACCAAAATTTCGCAAATATTTCAACAAAATAAAATACAAATGACAATATACTATTTTGTATTTTAAATACTTATTCTAAATACATGTATCAGAAATACTACATACATATCCCTGGCTGTTGGCTGTAGCAACTCAAGCTAGGTAGTTATGATTTTTTGTGTTTGTGTTTGTCAATTTTGATCCAATTTGACTGCTTTGCTATTTCTATTCTACCTGTCCATCTAAATGTAGTAGGCCAGAACTGGCCCTGATAAGTACTAGTCAAAGTGTAATATACAATGTAGGCTATGTATATTTTCCATACAAGAATATTTCCAGCAATGTAGGCCTAGTGCATATATCTATCTTACGTTGTGGCCTATAGACATTAATGACACAGTATCAAAAATGTCACATGGTTTATCCCTGTGAGCACAACTGGACCCTTTCTGTGATTATTGTACACGTGAATCCAGCAGAGTTCTCTGAAGCAAAGCTAGCCACAGGTGAAGTTAGATGAATCTGAGACTGCGAAGACATTTGAATTTGCTCTGCAGGTCCATCTGCACTAAAAACGAATGTGTTGAAAACAACACAACTTGCATTGTTTTTAACACATCTCTATGTCCAGATGGGGACAACACAGTTTGTGTTGCTTCCTTTTATATTTGTTACACAATATTGAAAATAACACAACTTGGCCCCAGCCGTGGCGCAACTGGCTGGGGCACCTGCACCGTACACTGGCAGCCCGGGTTCGATTCCCACCCAGTGGTCCTTTCCGGATCCCACCCTGACTCTCTCTCCCACTTGCTTCCAGTCATTCTCCACTGTCCTATCAAATTAAAGGAAAATAACACAACTTGCGTTGTTTTTTTTAACACATTAACACATCTCTGTGTCCAGATAGGGACAACACAATTTTTGTTGTTTCCTTTTTTAATTGTTACACAATATGTGTTGAAAATAACACAACTTGCGTTGTTTTTTAACACATCTCTGTGTCCAGATAGGGACAACACATTCGTTGTAAGAGTGTGGGCTGAGTTCAAATATTGCGAGGCATAACGGGTAGTCTTGTGTCTGTGTCCCACACGTGCGGTGCGTGGCGAGAATTGAGTCATCAACGCGGCATGTGGCATTTAATGACGTACGTCTTCGACACATGCAATTGTGCACAGAGGAGCATACCCTTTGACACACCCCCCAAACAAGATCAAACTTTCTGAACTTTCTTTCTAAAAGCCTATTGCACATCATTGCATGCGTTTCGATCAAAAATGCCACGACCAACTTGTAGCAAAACATGGCCCTTTCAATTAATATTGTTTTCCGAAATAACAACAAAAAAAAACAGGAACCAATCACTTATCCATGGGGTGGGCTTTATATAATAAATATGAGCTTATTTCCCAAAACGTTGCCGTGTTCCTTTAATGGTATGTTCATGATAACTGAAATCCTACAGAATTCTACACATCCCTTTAAGTGATTGTGACTGCCGCTCAAAGTTGGACCCTGGAATTTTTTGTTATCAGTGTCTTACCGGAGCCAGCAGATTTTCTTCTCAACCGGCGACTAATCATCACTGCTGCCACCACCATGCTGATGATGACCAGAACTGCCACCAAAGGGATGATGATGATGGTTGGGCTCAGATCCTCAGTCGATGGCATCTCTGTGGGAGGTTCGTTCACTCTATCTTCAGATAACCCATATTCTAGAAGTAGGAACGGTTAGTAGTGTACCATTTTCTCAGTGATCTTTGGTGATTTTTTTCCTATTAGTCATAGTGCATATTTAAAAAAATATATATATACTGTATGTCTTTAGTTTCCCATTGTCTTATTTTCTCACGAGCAGTAGCCACCAAGTGGTCTAACATAAAAGTAATCAGAACAGTAACTGTTTTCTGCCTCCCCCTCCCTTGGACATCTGTTACATTTCAATCACTTCAGTGATCACAGGTAACAGATTTCTATTCAATAGGTATGACAGAAATATAAAATACAGGAGTAAAAAAATCAGCTTTAGCTGTCCTGTGGCTTTGTGACTCCAAGTGCATCTCTGTGACTGGGAAGTGCACATTTATAATAGGGGCCAGAGAGCCTGCTGCAATTCTGCTGATCTGTGGTAGCTTCTAAGGAGAAGAACCAGAGCCACAGCTCCTCTTGGCTCTTTTATGAGGATTAGTCATGTCAGATAGGTTTGGGTGTCAGCAAACCACCAAACAAGTCTATGTCTTGCTGTGTCAGGTGAGGTACCCCTATGGACAGGCTCCAGTATGTTTGGAGAATAAGGAAAGGCTACCATGGAAGAGTGCATTAACTGAGCAAAGGTGTGATTCTTAGGAA
The DNA here is from genome assembly GCF_017589495.1 of Alosa alosa. Taxonomy (NCBI): domain Eukaryota; kingdom Metazoa; phylum Chordata; class Actinopteri; order Clupeiformes; family Clupeidae; genus Alosa; species Alosa alosa. Next base: position 34,004,392 of record NC_063189.1, read on the forward strand.
CGTAACAAGCAATGTTATGCCACTTGCACAACATTGTGAGCGCAGAGCAGTCTACATGAGAGTGGTAAAGTTGTGTCAACGTTCATTCATCTAACATTTAATATGCAAACAGCTGTGCAGCATGGAGACTTCTGGGTCTCATGTGGTAGCCTACAGGAGTAGTTTTTGACATCAACCTTTTACTGGTTTTTCATCCCAATAACATCAAATTGACATGGGGAATAAAATCCCTTACATGCCACAAGTTCTTTTTTCAAATATAAATACATTTTTTTTAGCATTTAATACAATATATTGCCAAAAGTATTGTGTCACCTGCCTTGACTCGCGTATGAACTTATGTGACATCCCATTCTTAATCCATAGTTTAATATGATGTCAGTCGGTTGAGGTTAGGACTCTGCGCAGGGCTGTCAAGTTCATCCACACCAAACTCTGTCGTACTTGTCTGCCTGCATTGTGCCAAGTGTAAAGTTTGGTGAAGGGGGGATTACGGTGTGGGGTTGTTTTTCAGGAGCTGGACTTGGCCCCTTAATTCCAGTGAAAGGAACTCTGAATGCTCCAGCACACCAAGAGATCTTGGACAATTCCATACTCCCAACTTTGTGGGACCAGTTTGGGGATGGCCCCTTCCTGTTCCAACATGACTGCACCAGTGCACAAAGCAAGGTCCATAAAGACATGGATGGTAGAGTTTAGTGTGGATGAACTTGACTGGCCTGCCTGCCTCCTGACCACAACCCTATAGAACACTTTTGGGATGAATTAGAGTGGAGAGCCAGGCCTTCTCGTCCAACATCAGTGTGTGACCTCACAAATACACTTCTGGAAGAATGGTCAAAAATGATCATTAACACACTCCTAAACCTTGTGGAAAGCCTTCCCAGAAGAGTTAAAACTGCTATAGCTGCAAAGGGTGGACTGACATCATATTAAAGCAACACCAACACACTTTTCCTCCACGCTATTTGTTTATCCAACACCAGCTTTGGAAATAACAATGTCTACAAACAAGGTAGAGTATGATTTTATGAAAGTATGATGTATTGTGACATCAGAAGCAAGTGAAATTTGTAGTTTCTTATGTCTCATTCCATCGAACTACAGATCCGCTACCCGATCCAGCAAACTTGCATAGTGCGGTTATAGCAATAGAGGGTCGCGAAGCGAATGCAGAAGTGCCGTTCACCCTGTTATGAGTTGATGAACCACTGAAACAATTTTGGAAACATTTTAAGGTACAAAAAACTCATTGGTTTTGCTTTAAACCCTATGGATTAAGAATGAGGTCACATAAGTGCGAGTCAAGGCAGGTGACACAATACTTTTGGCAATACAGTGTATATATATACTAGTTTAGCACAGAAATTACATCACTTTTCAGGGAATGGTCACAACACTATATCTACTAGCCTGGGTGAGCCCAGACAAACCTGTTAGCAAATTTGAATTTGCTCTGCAGGTCCGTCTAGAAAGGAACCTGTTGACGCCGGTTTTCAAATCACCAAAAACTTCTCTCTTCAAAAATCTCTTAACCAGCATGGGGTGGGCTTTATATGATGACCGATAGAGCAATGCGTTTAACACATGCAGTGGCTACACTGATGGCAACAGGGTCAGATTGGACATGTATTTTCTTTGGAATCGAATAAACAACTGCATTTAAAACATTTGTTGAAAGATGTGTTTGCTGCACTTCTGAGATGATTTAGTAAGAGCTTAATGCACCAATTTATATTTAATTTCACTGCTTGTTACGTCCCTGGAAGGTGTAAGTCAATTAAGCCTTTCCAGACCCGCTCTCAATCTCAATTGAGATTTGAGAAGCGGTCTTGTTTTAATCAGTCTGTATATCTACGGCATTCATTGATAACTGCATAGCCTATTCTACAACAACTAGTTTTACTGACTCTTTATCATGTTTATTTAGATATTCATGACACTCAGCATTCATAAGTTTTGAGACAGACATAGGCCATTAAATTGTTTTGTGTGATTTGCTTGATGAGTGTGAAATAATGGACAAACATGATCAGCTACTGTCATATGGCCATCTGGGACTAAGGAAATATAATGTAAACTTGAGGCCTTTTTGTCAAATAGCTTCTATGAAAGCTTATGTAAAAGCTTTTTTTTGCCCAATTGATATACCTGGTGATAATCCTGATCCTGGGGTCTCGTCGTCTTCAAGTGTTTCAACTGAAAAAGCATTATCAACTGTATTAAGACAATGGACTGTATAAAATACATTATCAACTGTATTAAAACAATGGATTGTTTACAGATACAAAGACAAATGACCTCAAGAATTTTGCACCATGAGATCATGATAATTATTGATCTGATGGTCATTTTCATCTAGAGTTGTTTTAAGTGTAGGCTGCTGGGCTCGGTGCTTGGATATGTTAATCTGCAGACTGATCTCATTTCTTTCCTACCTGACGGGCTTGGTTCAGTTTGCGCTGACGTCTCTATTGCAGAAGCCTCTGGATGAGTACAAGATGACAAGAGTTTCAAGATGGTATGAAATCTAGACGGCTTACCATTCCCCATACAGTGTAATAGAAGTGTCTATATGTCTTTATTAGGGTGCTGTATTTATCAAAAGAAGCTTAGGCCTACTCAACAAAATATCTTTGCCAGTTATTTTGACAGACAGGGACATGTGAGATAGACATGTGTACAAATGAACCAAATAATCTTATTGCATTGTGCAAAGACGAAATCTGATCAACATTCAATAGTTTTTATGTAGGACCAGTGTGGCAAATATTTAGAGATGAGGTAAGAGCCTTACCAGTTGGATCCTCAGCATTCTCATGGTCTTCCTCCTCACAATGCACTGTAATCAAATTTGCACATCAGCAGTTTGAAAGAATTTCTCACAGAGTAAGCTGAGAAAGCAGCTAGATAGGGGAAGTAGCATAGCTCATACATGCTGGTTTGCTGACTCGTTCTACCATTGTGCCTAGGCCTGTGACAGCTCTGCTGAAAGATGTTATCTTACAATGTTAAGATGTTATCAGTCCAAGAGTTACTGTCTAATGGAACGTTTAAAAAACACGTCTAAATGCACTGTGCTTTCAAATACTTACTACCTATATTTGTAGTTCTGATGTGGCCCCCTCATACTTCATGAATGTTTTTTTGTCTGAATGTCTCTTTTTGACAAGAGATGGAAGACTTAAAAATAAAAAGTTATTTAACAGAATTGTTTTCACAGGAAGTATAACAACGCAATGCCGTGAGCCGTTGAAGAGTAACAACACAGGCAGGCAAACAGGCAAACTTTCAAAAGTCAACAGTCCATGTGAATTCTAATGATATAGCAGTGTGCTCTGAAAAAACATATTGTTACAATGTTTGGATACCAACCATATTCCCTAGGAAGTCAAGTCTCAGCGTTAAGGAAGCTACTTTTGACAAGGGAGTTTTTCCACAGAACATTACAAGACAGCTCATCTGATGCATAATTGTGTAACCTTTCCTCATGCAATTACTTTCCATGTGTCATCAAATGTGTTAGCTACGAGTTAGAACGAATAACAGGCCCTCTCACTTTTTACGGTTTATCAAGAACAGTCCATCAACAAAATGAATAACATCAGACTCTACAACTGACTTTCACTTCACCTGTTTGATCGTCAGCAAAGAAAAGGAAGTGAAAGAAGACAGAAAAGGAAGAGTGTTTTGGCTCGTGGAGAAAGCTTTTAAAAGGGTCAGTCTCTGCTAGCACCCACCTCGCTCAGTCAAGCTGGCTGTCAGTGCCAGGAACAGCAAGATCTGTGCTGGAGCCATTTCCCAGTGGCCTTGGAGCTGTTGCTAGTTACCCACAGCTGCTGTAGACATGAACTGCCATCGCCACACAGCTTCTTTCTTTCTTTCTTTCTCGTGACATCCTGCTTCCTGGTTCAGCTTTGACTCACCTACAGAGCTCTTGGGAGGGGATGAACAAACTCCCCTCCCTGCTGTGCTCTCTCACACTCTCACTCTGTCTCAGGTGTGATGCAATCAGCAGAGAGCTTGTAGCCACAAGTCTAACCATTCTCCAACTAGCTATGACAACAAATTCCTCTTGAAAGGTATGCACACAGTCTTTCACAGATTTCACAGAGTCTCTGAAGGGTTATTGGAGTAGGATATTAGAAAGTAAGCTAATATAAATAAGAGAACAATGTATTATTATAGGTATTATTCAGTATTATTCAAAAGCATGAAAGTTGGATATACAATATTTGTTCAACACATTGAAGAGTGAAATGAAACTTCATTGCTCAGTGGCGCCACATGAATACCTCCACAAATAATAATACAAACATACAGAAAATGAGTGATGGTATTTGGCACACATTTAACAGAAATCTAAATTGGCACTATTAGCAGTGATAACTAGTATCACGTATCTTTCTTTACAAACAAAAAGCAAAGAGTAGCTTAAGATTGAGAAATGGCTAGATTTAAATTCCTTTGACTATGTGCCGACACACAGATCATATATGTTACACTAATCCATACTGAATCCCCACTGAATAATGTAAGATATAGTTAAAAAGGTTTTTGATTAAAAATTTAAAATACAAATGTAGTCATATTCAATGTTACCTTTCTGAAACTTATAATGTGACAATAACTAAATATTATATACTGACTAAACGGAACTTTCTGGACACTGAAGTTAGTAATGACTTCGAAAGATATTTTAATGGCACGTCACATCACTATATATTTTACAGAGAAGACAGCATGCAACCTTTGTATTGATTAGTTCATGCTGGAATCTAACAGCAACTTATGTAGAAAATTAAAATCACCACAGATAAATGTCATTATCACACCTAATACACTTGATCTACAACCTACTGGCTGCCTAAGCTTCCAGGATGTCTCTGTACATTGCTGCATTCATCTTTCCCTCAATCCTGACGATTTGGAGGACACCAGGCATGAGCGGTGCCTGGTGTCCTCCAAACATAACGCAGTCACGCAGTTCAATCTTTGTCTCATCAGATGAGAAAATTTAGTTTCTCATGGTCTGAGAGTCTTTCAGGTGCCCTTTGGCAAACTCCAGACGGGCTGCCATGTGTCTTTTACTAAGGAGTGGCTTCCGTCTGACCACTCTACCATACAGGCCTGATTGGTGGAGTGCTGAAGCGAAGGTCGTCATTCTGGAAGGTTTCTGTACCCTTCCCCAGATCTGTGCCTTGAGACAATCCTGTCTCGGAGGTCTACAGACAATTCCTTCGACTTCATGCTTGTTTTGTGGTCTGACGCACTGTTAACTGTGGGACCTTATATAGACAGAGGTGTGTGCTTTACCAAATCATGTCCAATCAACTGAACAGATGGACTCCAAATAAGCTGTAGAAACATCTCAAGGATGATCAGTGAAAACAGAATGCACCTGAGCTCAATTTTGAGCTTGATCGCAAAGGCTGTGAACACTTACAAGGGATTTCTTTGTTTTCTTTTTATTTTGAATAAATTTGCAGAAAATCTCAAACAAACTATTTTTAAGTTGTCATTATGGGGTATTATGTGTAGAATTTTGAGGAAAAAATACATTTAAAATAAGGCTGTAACATAACAAAATGTGGAAAAAGTGAAGTGTGAATACTTTCTGTATGCACTGTATGTATCGGTTTCAGATTTTAGTATTATAGCACTTAACACACCTGACAATTCAAGCTTCTGAAGTTAGTTACTTTTAAAATTGTGTTCAACTTTCAGACATGTAAGGGGATAATAAAATAGAAAAGACAAATCTAATGCTTTTAAGTTGTCTGGGTGACATAATTGGCACAAACAAAACAATTGGGTTTACAACCCATGTTGTCCTTGTAAGGAAGTTGACCATTTTGGTTCCCTCAGTTGAATTTTCTTTTCATTTTTTCCAACTTCAGACATTCCCAGAGGGGATCATAAAAGAGAAAAGTTGGATCTAACACTTTTGAGTTGGTAGCAATTTCAAGTCAAGTTAAGTCACGTTTTTTTTTAAATAGCGCATCAGGTTATTGTAGCTCAATCCAGAGGGGTATTTCACAAAACCTAGATAAGGGATTAAGCTGGGATTTTTAGGTTATCCTGGATGAATTTAGCCTTGACTTGGTTTCACAAAAGAGATGGCACATAAGTTACCATGGGGATTTATTCTCTGCACCTAGCCTGGTCCCGACCAGGCTAACGGCCAAGCTAAGTTAATTCTAATGGTAATTATGTTGTCTTATTGGTTCAGCTGTCATTCACATCAGACCTCCGTGCTCATTTTTAAGGAGCTTTATTCCATTTATAAACTATTTGCTAAATGTATTTGCTCGCAAAACAAAACAGATTGTCTGCCTACTACCATATAGTTATTATTTTAATTGTGATAACCTTATAATTATTAACATAGGCCTAGGTACTTATTGTTTGCTTATTTTGATAGACGTTTGATGAATAGCCTACTGTAGTTGATTGGAAGTGGAGGGGCAAGTTCTCGAAGGTATTTTCAACTATAATATTAAGGCAAAGATGGTTGATTACGAAGATACTTCATGAGAGGCCATTTCCTGTCCCTGTAAATTTATGCAAATAGGGTAGCAGTACACGCCCCCGCACATTTATGCAGTGATCGGGCTCTCTTTTTAACATTGAGGTCTATGGCAGAATCCAAGAATTTCCCAGAATTTGTCAAAGCCTTATTTTTCTGAGCAATGGATGCACATTTCGGACAGGTATCATGATCTCCAAACCCTCCTCCCTATTTCAGTAGAATGTCGTGATAGTATGACCCTCCAGTCAGGAGAAAATCAGCATTAATGAAGGTGTACACCAAGTTTATTTTGTACTCCGGCTTGTCTGGCGTGGAACCGAGGCGTTCAAACGTAAGTCATACGTCAGTGACACCTCCCTGTGCAGGCGGGAACTGAACCAAAGCCCGTCTCTGACTGAACTCCACTTTGCCCTCATAGACATGAACTAGGACGACCCATCTTGCTAAGCATTCATTATCTTTGATTAAGGTATATCATACTATGTGCATCTTTGCAGTGGCAAGCGCTTTCTTAATGACGCTATGCGTCGGAGACAAGGAAGCACTTCGTGGGTGTATAATGTAAATTTGCATTCAGTTGGTCTACCACGCCTACTCCTGCTGTTTTACAGAAGTAGCCATGATTCCCCATTCCAAAAAGGACAACTTTACTTCATTGTTAGTCTATATCAAAAGCAGTGGTTCACTTTGTGTGAATGACGCTATTTTCCGCGTCTTTTTTATTCCAACCGTGGGCACTTTGGAGCTGAAACGAGAACGCGCACACATCCTGAATTACTTACACCTGGCTTGACATAGTTGCTCCTACTCATCCTGGATTGGAATTAGTGAAACGAGTTGAGCTAGGATGACCAGACAACGCTATGTCAAACCTCGCTTTATCACTTACAGTATCTTGGATGTCTTAATTCTGCCTTTGTGAAATACCCCTCAGGATATGTAGAGTCTGAGGGAGACATGAGGTCACTTCTCTTAAAGCTGCAGTTGGCAAGATTTGTTTGATCATATTCACTGAAACCCACACTATGCTCCAACAGACGAACATGAATCAGCCGGTTTTAGAAAAAAACCTGCACTTCTACCTCCACCTATCCTGTTATTTGTTTTGCAAAGATCCACAGCTCCCGTTTATTCTGGTCCAATCAGAGCAGAATGTCAATCGCAGTCTGGTGCGCACTGACAAGCACAAACTCGATGAGAGGGTGCTCGGTGGTAGTGGGGGAGGGGTATGAGAGTTGTAAACATTCAAAATGTTGGCTAAGTCCCCTCAATCTGTCAGACTTGCCAACTGCAGCTTTAACTGACATAAGATGATATTCAGGTAGCGGAGAGACTGCTTCTTCATTCCCCTGAAGAGGTGGCTTAGGGTGTCGAAGGACTTCAAGTAATTACTGCTAACATGAAATGCAACAAGATTTAGCAAAGTCCATTCACCACGGCAAAATGCCTCTGGCACTGTTAGATCACTAAACTGGTTTCGGTTACACTTTACTTGACACTGTCATGAATGTGTCATTAACAAGTCATGACACAACGCTTCTGTTATTAAGTGACATTTGGTTTTTGTCATAACAAGTTAGGATTAGGGTTAGGGTACACCTCTGTTTTTACTCTGCCTGAAGAAGGTCATCTGACCGAAAGCTTGCACATAGAGTAAATAAACTTGTTTGCAAAGACCTGAGTGTGCAGATTTTTCTTTACTTTTTATTGAGTTACTTGTTAATCCAGCACCTCAACAGATGAGCGGTGATTTTTTTACCTTTTTACCATACAGTATGTTCATGACAGTGTCATGTCACTCTTCTGTCAATACTGTCAAGTAAAGTGTTACCCTGGTTTCTACTAATTTCAAGGTACTCAAGACTGATAAAAAGGCCTGATTGAACGCATTGCATTGCAAAGAAATTGTTATCAATTATAATCAGCCACTTGAGCTGAAATGCAGATCCAGGCTTGTGACTGATGTTGTGGAAATAGCAAGGACTTCCTGTAGATTTGAAAAAAAGCAGTCACAAGCAAAGTTTTCACTGCATCGATCACACTTTGATCATGGGTGAGGGACACTACCAAGCCCAGCTGAGCATTAGGAGGGTGAGTAGTACAAACATTGTAGTGAAAAAACATTGGGTTCGAATTATAAACTTTTAGTCAACATTATCAATTCCATCATTTCACAGGCAGGAAGCCTGGCAATACTAAAATCTTCACTCTCATCTCTGCAAAACTAAACACAGATAATGACAAGGGCCTGTATTCACAAACAATCTTTTTACATTTTTAGAATGTGTCTTTGGTGATCCGATCACAAGTGGTCAGCCTAGACACTTATTCTTAACCTATTCACAAAGCTGTCAAGACCAACTTTGTTGTTGATTACAAAGTTGTTGTATGCATAGTTTCTCCCATCTCAGCTGCTGAAGCTTTTAACTTCTTCAGAGTTATCAAAGGTGCCTTGGAGGCCTCCCCCATGGTCTCTCAGTTTGTGGTGACGGCCTGCACTAGGCAGATTTGCACATTTGCCATATTCCTTACATTCCTTATTCCGGTTTTCACTGACCTCCAGGGGATGTTCAGTCACTTGAATTATTTTTTGTATCCATTCCCTCACTTCTGCTCTTCAATAACCTTTTCTCTGAGTTGTTTGGGGTGTTCTTTTGTCTTCTGGGTAGAATTATAGGCAGGAATACTAATTGACCAGTGACTGGACCTTCCAGACACAGGTGTCTTAATATTACTATACTACACATTCACTGCACTCTGGTCATCTCCATTTCATTAATTGTGAGACTACTAGCACCAAATTATTGTAAAAAAGGCCAAATAGAATTGATCAAAATTGCATTTATAAAAGCAGTAAAAGGGGACATATCTAAGGGGGATGAATGCTTTTTATAGGCACTACAGGAGTTCACATTTGCAGGACTGAGTGGAAGACTCAGTGGAACATTGTAAATGAAAGACTAACGTGACCAAGCAAAACATTGTTGGATAGCATGACGCTGATAGGCCTATTAATATTTTGTGTAAGTGCATGTGCATTTCAAGACATTGTGACTTGGAATGATACAAACTACTACTTTACAGAATCAGCTAGTTTAAGTGAATGGTTGGCACAGGTATGTGGTAAGACTTTTACTTTCCGAAGCTGGACATTTCCACCTCTGCTGTTACCACAGAAACCCAAGTCATGGGACAGACTGCTGCTGTGATTGGATTGGTCTGATGTAGAGGGACGTAGTTCTGGGGTGAATTGCTCCAAGGGGTTTCAGAATTCACACCAGAAAATGAAAATGGTGTGGCTCAGATTATTTGTAATATAGTATAATGGTTTTATCAAAATAGACATGATTCTAACTGATTAAAAGGTTATTCATGATGTCCAAAGGTAATGGCTACAATATAAATAATGTAGTATGCTATAGGCTTTTTTGCTTTCTTTTATGGTTGTTGTTGCATTTCCCCCCAGTTGCAAGGCCACATTTCATGAGATTGTGCACTGTTACGCTTAATCAAAAACTACATTCAAGGTCACACATTTTGGTATGAACTGCAATTATAGAACTTTATTAACAGTATCACATAGCCAATGTCAGTAATGACATTAATATAAATGGTGAACAATATTAAGCTCATATGGAGATACATGACCATCACACTAAATGTCAGCATTTAATTCCCGAATAAAGTACAATGTGAAATCATGTTTATTAAACAGTAAGCAATACTCAAGATATAGCATCATGAAGTGAACAAAATAAAAATAAAAAAGGAAACAAAGCAATCCAATTTCCCTTGTCTCTAAAACCAGTTATTGATGTTAGGGTAACACTTTATTTGAAGGGGTCTACATAAGGGTGACATGTAACCGTCATAAGAATGACATGACATGTCATGTACATTAATGACACATTATTGATGTTTATGACTGTTGTCATAATGTGTCATTCGGTTTTTGGAATGTCAAGTTGACACTGTTTGGGTGTCATCATTATGATAACTTGACATTAGCCAAGATGACATTATTTGACGGGTCTTTGTCATGACAACTTGACATTAGCCAAGAAAATGTAACCCATTTACAATATTGTCATGACGACTTGACATAGCCAAGAAAGAAATGCAAGGTGTTTGGCATGATATTGTCATGACAACTTGACATATAACTGTGTTTGGCCTGACTTATCTTCCAGGTTTGTAAAGTGAAGGGCCTGAACAATTGACTGTCATGACACCATTATAATTGTCATGAATACTTTCCTTGACCTCTCAACTACAGTGGTACAGTTTTGACTTGTCATTAAGCTGTCACAAAGAACTATTATACACCAAAATAGTTTCCTGAGAGTGTCATGAATTGTCATGACAATTTGACATAATTGTTTAATTATTACATGAACAAGTTCATATAACTGTGTTTGGCCTGACTTATCTTCTAGGTTTGTGAAGTGATGGGCCTGAACAATTGGCTGTCATGACGTCATTATAAATTGGTCATGAATACTTTTCTTGACCTCAACTACAGTGGTACAGTTTTGACTTGTCATTAAGCTGTCACAAAGAACTATTACACACCAAAATAGTTTCCTGACAGTGTCATGAATACTTGCCTTTGACCTAAAGTACAGTGAACCATCTGAGATGTTTCCTGAACATGTCATTAAAGTGTCATGTAGGTCCTATTTCTGTACATTTTACATTTCTGGAACATTGAGTCTAATTTCAACTATAATGACAACAAATACCATAGTCAGTCATGACTTAAGAGTTTATTTCAGCAATGCATTTTGCAAAACCATAATACATGGACATGTTACCATGCCAGCTAACCTAACTGTGCATGTGGAACATGCATTCAACTATTCACATACTAGTCTTTAAGCACCATTTCATTGCCATCATTTCTGCAGCTTTTTCAAATCATGCACGAGTCTACCCAACACACCATTACGATGACGGATTCCTAACCAGTAGTACCATTCAATCATTTTAAGGTGTGTTTTGAGGGACTGAGGGGTTCGATTCCCCCTGAGACGCCATATTTGTCTGTGTAAGGGGCACTTATTTTATTGAAGAGTGAAGTGCTGCCTTTCTAAGGAACTTTTCACAAGAGGAGTAGACAAATGAAAGTACCAAAATAGTTTACCCAGAACATATAGCCGGCATTTATTAAACATCAAATATCAAACGGTATGACCTTGTTTCTCTTTTCTGTCCTTTTAGTTGTGAAAATCAGTATTTCTCTTAGTTTTCTACCTTTCAAACACATGTTGAGAAAAATATAAAGTAAAATGACCTCAGAGCTCTGATAAAATAACCCCAAAATAATAATAAGTCCATCTACCTGGGTAGTAGGCTATGTTTTTTTTTTTAAGTGGTGAGATCTCGTGCTTATCTGTAGGCTACGATGAAATGAAGAAATATTGAGTAGAAGCAGTTCATGTCGCAGGCAAGATTATCATTCGCGCCCTCTGCTCTTCTGCCTCCCGTGTCCAATGGCGAATTTGTCCAATGGAACACTCTCTCAAATCATGCATCAGTGTTTCCCATACATTGACTAATCTGTGGCGGGGCGCCATGAAATCAAAATCGACCGCCACAGATTAATATTCTATGTTTAATTTAATTTAAATTAAATATAAGATCAAATCCTTATAAGTTGCCATTGAGCTGCTTTTTTACGCCCTTTCCTTACCCCCCGCTCTCTCTCGTAGCCTGAAGCCCCTCCTCTGCATGTGCATTTAACAAAATATTCACGATTGTTGAAGGATTGTTGTTGCCACATAGAAGCATTGCATAGAAGACGTCTAGCTAAATTGCTATTAAATATGCTTAGCATCGTGACCATTAGGGTTGCCACCTGTCCAGGATTTTCCTGATTGTCCAGGATTTTCATGGTCTGTCCAGGAAAATAAAAATAAAAATCCTGAATGTCCCGGATTTTTGTACATAATGCGCAAAATGTGTATTTCAGTTTTATTGAAGCGTGCCTACGTCCATAAACATATGCACAGCCTTATTGGCTCTACAAAAATGACGTAGCATAACATGGGTGGTGGTGGGGGCACGCACCATGGAGGTTCATTAGAAATGGTAAGGTGGAGACGGAGAGTGTGTGGGACAAGGAGAGACAGAGAAAGTTTATTCCACATAAGCAAAAAAGCAGAACCTAATTATGTATTCCCCCTTTTTTCTCAATACTGCCCCCAGGTGTCCACAACTAAAAAATGTTGAAAATATAACAAAATAATAAAGGTCTGCTATTAAATAAAGCAATTAACTATAAACAAATAACTAGAAATTGTCATTCTTACTAATTTTAGCTATACAATTGTCGCTTAGAATGACGGTTTTTATCTTGGGTTAGATGTGCGAAAGGCGCCGTTGCTTACAAACAAAAAGGTCGATTGGATGGTCAAAATGTCCAGGATTTTTGTCAGACACAGGTGGCAACCCTAGTGACCATGCTGCGCAAATTTGTTCAAAACTGCTGCATTGAAGTTAACTCTGCTAATATAAGGTCTTATCACAACATAGTAGGCTACATTGAAGAGACTAAACTAAGTTAAGTTATAAACTAAGTTAAGTTATGCAATCAAGCAGTATCTCAAAGCTAACGTTAGAATACTGTTTGGATGTCGAATTTAGCATGCTTACCCTTCTTACAGCTGCTTGTCAATTTCGTTGAAGGGCTCATTTTATTGACTCTTAACACTGAAAGTTTACAAAATCCCGATGTAAATGGAAAAGTGTTTTCCAAAATTCAAAAGTGCTTGTCCCAAGGAGAAGTACAAACCTTTATTTTAACTATGTAGAAAACGTTATGAATTGCATCCACACATCAGCAGCCTTTTAACTGTGTTACTCATCTTAAAGTCTTAAAGTGACAGGCACTCAATTAGACCTATACACTACCAAGACGATCTTAAACTCCTTGTCGTAATTTCGACCCTTTGCTGTTATTCCTTCCTTAGAAGTAGGTTTGGTGGGAAAACCCCTTTTAACTAGCTCTTCAATGTTATTTTTAACTTCTCTTCTCAGTGTGGAAAATCTAAATATGGCTTCAGCTCACTATTGTTCTGCTGTCCTTCTGCTGTTTGCATAGACAGTAAAAGAAATGGACGAACAGACTCCGTCGTTTTCAATGGGAGGGCACTGAGTCAAATAGAACGATTTTTTAGTTGGTCCCCCCAGTACTGCGCAGACTCACACTTAACCGTGGACGTTAGCCATCGAACTGAATCTTGTAACTCATATGATAGATACACAGAAATTCTTCTCACACTTCCGTTCCTTTGCCTTCAAAGTCATCAAAGTTAAACATTTATTTATATATTATTATTAATATCATCCTCACCAAGTCGTGTTAATGTTGAAGCTACCATGATCATCTTCAAAAACAGTCATGCTAAAACAAAACAAAAAAAGTTATAGCCTTGAAGCCAATCTTCTTTCCACTTTTCCGACCTTTGGTCAATCCATCGAAAACCTCTGAAATGATTAGTGCCGTTTTTTTTTTAATTAGGTTTACTTTTTTATTATTATTAGGTTGCCTATGTGTAATGCTTTACCTTAACATACGGTCGTGTATGCTAGGTTTTGCTTATGAGTTACCGTCATAGACAGTAAGGTGGACTTCTTATCCAAACAATACGGTTATCTCCCTACGGTGCGAAAGAGAGATTACGTCAAAGCTAGCTTCCCTCAACCCGAACAAGCTAACCATTCTTCTTACGGGTAACCAACGCACGGACGAGGTAGTGGAGTCTGTTTTGCCTTTGTAGTGTTTATGTGGATTACACAGAAGCTACAATATCGGCACAGGATATATGTTATATGAAGTTATGGTATTTCAAAAAAATCCTAGAATGAATGGGCTTCTATGGGAGTTAGCAGAGATGGTCCCTCCAGCCTACGTCGATTCTTCTACTTCCGGGAATTCGCCTGCCCCCTTGGCTGTTTGTGATTTCTGTCTTCTTCTCTAAGAATCAGTGTAGCAGTTTCCCCTCTATGCAGCGGCACCACTGCCACCTACTGGACAAATACGGTGTGCAGGGAAAACATAACTAAAAGTAATCAAGAAATTAAATATTAAACTAGAATAATGTAATCCTATTAGTAGGCTATTTTCGAGTGGGTTACATCTGCAATGCACCTTCAATATGTTGAGTATATCTCATTTATAATGGTGTCATGACAGCCAATTGTTCAGGCTCATCACTTCATAAACCTAGAAGATAAGTCAGGCCAAACACAGTTATATGTCAAGTTGTCATGACAATATCATGCCAAGGAAAGTATTCATGACACAATTATAATGGTGTCATGTCAATCAATTATTCCGGCCCACCACTTCATGAACCTAGAAGATGAGTCAGGCCAGTATATGTCTATGTATATATGAGTATATGTCAATTTTGCATTTCTTTCTTGGCTAATGTCAAGTTGTCATGACAACGGTTTACATTTTCTTGGCTAATGTCAAGTTGTCATGACAGAGACACCCTCAAATAATGTCATCTTGCCTAATGTCAAGTTGTTATAATGATGACACCCAAACAATGTCAACTTGACATTCCAAAAACCGAATGACACTTAATGACAACAGTCATAAACATCAATACTATGTCATTAGTGTGCATGACATGTGTCATGACATTCTTATGACGGTTACATGTCACCCTTGTGTAGACCCCTTCAAATAAAGTGTTACCGATGTTAGTCAATGCTTCACTATGAGATAAAGCACAATGGATACTTGGCAAACTTTGTCCCTTTATACTGATAGTACCAGACATTATTCAGCCATATGTAAAGTGTCTTTAAGAGACTGCCAGAATCTGGGTCTTTCATTGTCTTCCTCCGGCCATTCCAGATAGGTCCTTGAGTTCATGACCTTGCGCAGCTTGCAGAACCTTTTGGGAATTGTTGAGTCGGGGATAGGCTCAAGGAGGATGAGTATGCCTGCATCAAACAGTCGGAAGTGTGAGTACTCCAACTCTAAACGGCACCAGTCGCTCTGGACAAAGTGCTGGGTCACTATAAAAAGAATCTTGTGGCTCTTCTCCATGGCCGCCATGATACTGTCCGCAATCCAGCCCCCTGGCAGGAAGTCACGTTTGTGCAGGCAGAGGCGGAATGGCGGCTGGGCGCCCTCCAGCTCCGGCACCAGCAGCTCCTCCACCCATTCCGCATCGCTCTCACTGTAGGACACAAAGGCGTCATAGCACACCTGATCCTTGCGGGCCACAGGCCTCCGTTTGGCCTGCAGCCATGCCCATGTCATTCGGACGTACCAAATCATGTGAAGCTTGTGACACATCACCATGGCACCAATGACGACCACAAGCACAAACACACACAGGGCAGAGAAGGCCAACGCTGCATGGCACTTGAAAACAGAGAGTTGGGCATCGCTAACTTTTGTCCCTCTCAGTGCAAATGGTGAACTGCAGATGTATGCCTGCCTACTGTCCTTTAAACTAACTAAATGACCGAGTTCATGGTTGAAGAAGTTCACAAATTCACAAGAGCACACATACGTGTCTGTACCAGCCTCCAAGATCCTGAGCCCACCAAAGTTCCTCATCTGGTTTTGACTGAAGAATATGAAAGGGTTGCTCTTGATGTAGAGCACCACCAAGCGGTCAAAGAGTTTCCCCTCTGGTAAGGTCTTGAATCTGTTTCCAGATAGATGGAGCTCAGTCAAGTTTGGCATGTTTTGATGAAATACCATCAGGTCATTATAGCTCAAATCCAGGATATCTAGAGTCTGCGGGAGACATGAGGTCACTCCTCTTAACTGACATGAGGAGAGATTCAGGTAGCGGAGAGACTGGGGCCAGACACAGATCAGGGGCATAGTGCGGAAAACATTCAGGCTCACATCAAGAGCAGCCAGCTTCTTCATTCCTCTGAAGAGATGGCTCAGGGTGTCGAAGGAACGAATATAATTGCTGCTAATATTGAAAACCTTAATAGAGAGTAAGCACGGATATATCTGTCCATCACAGAGAGCTTCTCGCAAGGTTAAATCAGTGAATTGATTTCTGCTCATATCCATGTATTCAAGATTTTTCAGTAAGAATGTTGTTATATGAGGCATTGCAAAGACATTGCTTTCAATTATACTCACTCTTTTCAGGCGCATGAGGACTTGTATTAGTGGGTCTATGCTGTGGAATGCAGGGAAGTTATAGAACTGATCCAGTTTTATATTTCTGAAGTAAAACTCATCAACAAAGTCAAGTACAGGGAAGTGAACTGTAATATTATTTGGCTCTCCAGAGAACTCACAATCCTCCAGTCCAATAGAGGTCAGCAGTGAGTGCTGGGTCATTCCATACAGGGGAATTATGGTATCAAGACTGCAGCTTAGATTTCTCAAGAGGATTTTTTTGACACCATTCTGAAAGATCACTTGAAAAGGCTTCAGTTGTTGCCAGCTGATTCTCAAATCTGACAAGATGATTTTGGTCTCAGGACGTGAAAGGTCTCTCAAGATGTCTGTTGTAAGACTTGTGTTTATCTGAAATGGACCGTTGATGCTAACAGTGACTTCATCAATGGAGTTGATTTGGCTGAAGCTACCTGGTTGGTAGTTCTGCAAATTGCTGCCATGAAACACAAAGCTCTGAAGATGGTTGGGTCCGATAAAGCTATCTTTGGAAACTGAGGCAAGAAATTGATTCCCAACCATTAGAGTACTAAGCTGTGTCATTGAGCGAAACAGAGTCTTTCCCCCAAATGTTTTATACTCATTTCCCAAAAGACTTAGATGATGAAGGGAGGAGAGACTCTTAAACCACATCTCAGACAAACCATTTAATTGATTATCTGACAAGTCCAAAACCTCCAACTTTCTGAGAGTTGAGAAACCTTGTTCTGCAATTGAGGATATCATATTTCCCCTCAGAATCAGTACATGTAGATTACTGTACACAAAGAAGTCATCCTGACCTATAGTCTTGATTTCATTAAAGGAGAGGTCCAGGCTTATGACTGATGTTGTGGAGATAGCAGGGACTTCCTGTAGATTTAAAGAAGAGCAGTCACAAACAAAGTTTTCATTGCATCGATCACACTTTGGTCTTGGGTGAGGGGACACACACCAACCCCAGCTGAGTGTCAGTAGAGTGAGTAAAACAAACATCTTGTTCTCCTCCCTGACAGATCTGAAAATACAAATATAGATTAGTTATATGCAATTTCTATGAATTATATCATTAATGCACTGTGTAGTTAAACAATATAACTGAATTCAATGGACATACACAAGAGGACTTGAGAGCATCTGGAGTATTAATCTTGTAATCAGTTCTAGGACAACACCAGATCATCAGAATGCAGCCAGCGTCAAACTGAAACATGGATTTGCACATTAAACCAAATCAGATCTCAGAACTCAGGCTCATACATTAACTTACAGTGGATTAGGCACCTACATACAAATGTGCAATAGAACCTACTTGGGAAGGAAAAATCCCCATCCTAATGGTCTTTGCTTGATATACTGAATTAAATTAGTTAAAGCGATGGTTCGGAGTAATTTCACCCTAGGGTCCTTTGCACCATGACCCCAAGCCAAACACCCTCCCAGAACGTGTTTTCCCTTGGTCGAACCCTGGTCGAGTAGCGCTGCCAGGAACTATAATGACTTTCTGCAGGCGTAATGGAACCTACTTTTATCTCGTAAATTACCCCACTAATAATGCCCTGAATGGTACGAAACTTCTACAGCAGTACAACTATGCTCTTTACTCATAAAACGAGGCATTGAAAAGTTTGAAAGTACACCAGGAGTTTATTTAAATAACACTTGCCTGAGGCCAAAGGGGGTGTGCCTGCGTAAAATGCCGCAAGAAAGCTGGGTAATTTACACTTTCCAACTCGGGCGGCAGATTTACGAGACAAATAGAAAGGGCCATAACTTCCAGCAACAAGGTTGAGCTGCAGCAGACAAATCGGTTAGTGACTGGATTATTACACCTAAATGAGAGTACGTTGGTCTTATTACACTTTCTAACTTGAGAGGAGACAAGTTTTAAATAGGAAAATTACCGGAAATCTTAGTCACTTTTAAACGTGATGCTAGCAGGTGATAGCTTGGCTAACGTCAGACCTCATCTCATTTTCTCATATTTGAAACGTGGTTTACGAATGCCCAGAGCCGTTTATTGGGCGCTACGAATGTCTATCAAATGCGTCTGTACGTAGCTCATAACGGCTTCGGTGTGTCGTCATCGTCTTGCTGCCCTCCCTCGGTTCTGTGATTGGTTCCTTCGTTGAGGTGAAAACGAAGTCCATAGAATCCAGGCTGCCTAGCAGCGTGAATAAAATTGCGCGCGCAAGGCAGCATGGGAAAACCAAGTGAAAGTGTGTTCATTACAGATTACTTCCAACCATGACTATCAGCTGCACTGGCAAGCTTAAACAATTATTTTAGAGCACTAGCTCTTTAAAATGTGACATCCTCGGTCCATGCTCATAAGAGGGGGCATGACCGATAAATTGAAAGTATGTAAACTTAAAGTCTGCCTCAGCATTTGGCCACATTTAAACATTTTTGCTTTAAGAAAACACACAGAATTAAGTGTGTGTTTTCTTAAAGCAACACCAAAGAGTTTTCTGTACCTTAAAATAATGTGTCCAAATTCGTTTCAGTGGTTCATCAACTCTTAAGGTGAACGGCACTTCTGCAGAGAGGTCATCTGCTGGAAACATTAGGCCTATTTTTTCGTCAAAGTTTTCTCCATGGATTCCTGGTCAGAACCCCTATTGGAACAGATTAAAACTTGGGGCATGTTGAATTTTGTCCAAAAATCCAATATGGCCGCCGTATTCCAAAATGGCACATTTTTACACACTTTTTGCTATGCCATGGGGACATTACTGGTAAAAACAGTGTCATTTTAACAAAAAACTGTCCTTTTCTATCAAATACATATTTACAGGTTAACTGATGATTTAAAAACCCTAAGTATTTTTCTAACAATTTTAAATCATTAAAAAATTATAATTTTGTCAGATATTTGTCAAATATCAGAAATCATCAAATTTCCTTCAAACATAAACCTCTTACAGCTTAAAACAGTTCAAATAAATTGGGTACCTCAACTTAAACAGATTAAAACATATGGCATTTTAGACATTTTCCCAAAAACTCAATATAAATTCTAACCTGACAAGCTAGACCCACATTAAAATGTAGGGTCTGGGGACTCACAGTTCGCAGTGCTCAGTCCGAGGGGTGGGATAATCGGTTGTCTTTCAAATTCCCTCTGCACGCAATAGGATAAAGCTACAACTCATGAGTCCCATGCGTTTTCCCACCAGCGAAGCTTAACTCGTGTCACGCTGTTCGCCAACAGCAACATCCATCTTCCTTGTTTTCAAGTAGCAGGGAATTCACGCCGAACCGTTGCAACTCTGCCATCAATCATTATGTTAAGCCTGCCTAACGACTCTATACACGATGTGATTGGCCCTATCGAAGTTTAATTTTTCCAGCTCGCAAGCCAACGGAGAGTTGCTAGACTAGCCCAGGCAGCAAATTACATTTTCTGCCGCTAGGGTGCGTTTAGATTTCTAGGCTATATAAATTCAATAATATCCCCAAAATTTTTAAATTTTGGGCCTCCATTTTTGGCTAAGCTAGAGGGTTTTTTCCTATTAAAAACATTTTGACAAATGTTAATTGATATAAGAAACAAGATAGTTCCATAAAGGTGATGTAATTACAATAAATACTATTTTATCACTCGGCTAGATATATTGGTACTATTATTATATTAATAATAGTAATACTTAGAGCTGCTGAGAGAAAATTACGTAAATCCAGAGATGGAAATGATCTTAGTAACTACCAGTCTTTCATCTTTTTCATTCACTGTTACACTTGCAAAAAAGACATTCTATCAGAGCAAGATTGAGAGCGCAACTGACAGTAGAAACCTTTTTTTCAACTTTCAAGTCTCTTCTCAATCCTCCACCACTGCCATCAGCTACTTCACTGTCAGAAGATGACTTTGCAATATTTTCACTGAAAGTTGCTTAAATAAGTGCTCAGTTTGATGAGCCTATTAGGAGAGATCAATATAAATTCAATTTTATCCCCAAAATGGTGAATTTTTGGGCCTAAACAATCACAGGAACGGAGAGCACTGGGCTACTCATTCCACCAACAAGGATGCCCATCAGATGACTGCAGTGAGTGGTTGGGGATGTACAGCTGGATCATAGAATTGAGATAGCCGTAAGCAGATCCAGTAAGTGTCCTATAGGCCAAGGTCTATGGCAAGCCGATTGAGCATTTATTCAGATATCTTGATATCAGGCATAATTGTCATGTACATGCAAGCCATTTCTGTCCACTAGTTAACTAGTGAGCCATTTCTGTGTGAACTAGTTAACTAGTGACAGCCAAAATGCTCACTAGTTAACTAGTAAGGCCCAAATTATCTCTAGTTAACTAGTTCATATGTTTCATATCTTACTAGTTAACTAGTAATGCTCAGCATGTTCACTAGTTAACTAGTGGACACTGAAATGTGCACTAGTTAACTAGTTTAAAGACTTCTATATTTTACTAGTCAACTAGTAAGGTACAAAAATGTTTACTAGCTGACTACTGAATGTCAAATTCCCACTTGTTAACTTCTATGTAATTTGGCCAGCCGCTTGGGCATTTATTCTGATATCTTGATATCAGGCCAACATGCAAGCCATTTTGTCAAGCCATGTTTGTGCACACTAGTTAACTAGCAGAGGTGGAAAGTAACGAAATACATTTACTCACGTTACTGTATTGAGTAGTTTTTGTGTGTATTTTGTATTTTTAAGTAGTTTATAAAATCGGTATTTTAAATTTTACTTGATTACATTTTGAGTGAAGTATTGTACTTCGCTACATCAAAAATCCCATCCGTTACTTGAGTAAAAAAAAAAAAGTTAAGACTGACGAAAACGGAAAGGGAGAGAAAAAAAATCGCGCCCTAAACCACAAGCCTAGTGATAATGATCAGCGTGTAGCCTACAACAGGACGTGAATCAAGCTGGCGCCATGCAGTCTTTCTGAAAGTGATGGAGCTGGATCACGAGATGCATCAGATTAGCCTAACCTATGAAAGTGTATTTTCCACTATTCCAATCGGTTGTCTCAGTTCATTTTAGCACTAATGATTGCGGAGATATTTAAGCAAACACCATGGGATTTCGTGTTTTGACGTTTGTGCTCACCTTTCTTTGGAAAGAAGTTTATTAGCAGTTGTTGTTTCCCCTCATTTTGATGTCTCTCTTTTTTTCCTGTTTTGGCCTTTGTTTTAGTAACCTGACTTGGCTTTCTTAGAGAAAGACATTGCACCAGCAGCAAAACAATTAGCGGTCCACTACTAGCGATGCTCAACTAAATAAACAAAAGATAGACTACCTTATGAATCGTGCAGGCGGACTAAACCATTTAGCTCTTTAGCAAGGGAGAGTGAGAGTGACCTTACACAGTTTTCACTATGTTTTGTATACAAAATCCAGTCAGTCAAACTTTACATTTCGTCCTGACATTCATTTTGACATTTAATTTGGAAGTTAAAATATTCAGGTAAAATAAATATATGGTGGAAATAAGTATTGAACGCTTAATTTTTTTTTTCAGTAACTAGCCTAAACTTCCAGTGAGTCTATTCGAAATTTTCACCACACATTATATTAACACACATATAAAAAAATCCAAACATAAGAGTTTTATGTATTAAAGTGAAATGACACAGGAAAAAAGTATTAGTGCCTACTGAAATTTCTTCAATACTTTGTGGAAAAGCCTTTGTTTGTAAAGGCAGCTTCAAGACATTTCCTATATGACAAAACTTATTAGTGATTTTGGCCCATTGTTCTAAACAGATTCCAGGGGTCCCTCTTGTGAATCCTGATCTTTAGTTACTTCCAGAACTATTTAATTGAATTGGCTGCCTTCAAGTCTTTCTGGAGCTTTCTCCGAGTGGTTCCTGTGCATGGCAGGTTGATGATGCAGTGATGTTTCTTCCACTTGCAGATAATGGCTCCCATGCTGCTTACTGGAAGATTCTGATGTTTTGAAATGCATTTGTAACCAGTTTCATTGATATGTTTTGCAAACAATAAGGTTGCAAAGGTCTTGGGAGAGCTTTTTGCTTTTATCCATCATGAAATGTTTCTTGTGTGACACCTTGGTAATGAAAAACCTAGCCCATTAATACTTAGGCTACTAACCAAGCTTATATTAATTTGCACAGATAGAAAGGATAACTACTCTCTATACAGATTCCAGCTCGTTCCTTCCCTTTCCTTGCCTTAGTGCTTTTTCTTAGCGTGTTCAATACTTTCCCCCTTTGTTATTCCACTTCATTACATGACTCTACTTATGGAGTTGTTTGGATTTTTTATGTGTGGATTACCTGAGTTATTACTAATGCCTGGTGAAAATGTTGTGCCCCCTGTATTCCACTTTTTACGGGCCCTCTCCTCCATTGGGGCCCTATACTTCCCACTTTCCCCCAGTCACGACGCCCTTTAATCTGCTGAACCTTCTGCTCGTTTCCAAATATAAAAAAAAAACTCTCTGCAACTCAATATTGGCCTGCCTGCCTCAGCTGCCTGTGAGGGGCTTTTCAGTTGTGCTGGATTATGGTTCACTGCAAAGCGACCCAAGGATGAGTGCAACTAATTTTGAAAATCAACTACTGCGGCCCTCGGCGGCCATATTGCAACACTTATCGTGCATCTATTTCAGCAGAAATGCGTGAGCGTAAGGCTTCACTACACCAATCTTGCTCCAGCAGCGAGATCACAACAGATGATTGGCACGATGTCTTCACAGCACACCACATGATTGGCTCAATGTATTTTACAACACACCACATGATTGGCTCAATGTCACATGTCGACGTTTTGCCGCGGAAGGGTTGTGATATGTGTAGACATATGATGTGTAGACAACTGCCATATTGGCGTTTGGCCCCATACATTACTATGGAGGATTTTTTGAGTGCTGTATCTCCTCATTAGAAAGTCTTTGGTAAAACTGGTTGTTCTGGTACCCACCCCCCAAAAAAAAAAAAAAGTAACTAAGTAACTTTTACTTAAAGTACATTTTAAATTAACTACTTTTTACTTTTACTTGAGTACATTTTCAGATCGGTATTTGAACTTGTACTTGAGTAATATTTCATCAAGGTATTGGTACTTTTACTTGAGTACAATATTTTCATACTTTTTCCACCTCTGTTAACTAGTGACAGCATAAATGCCCACTAGTTAACTAGTGAACACATATTAGCTTCACTAGTTAACTAGTGAAAGCCAGAAATGTCCACTAGTTAACTAGTAAAGGACAAAATGCATACCAGTCAGCTAGTTGAAGGCTTTTGGGTCTCACTAGTTAATTAGTGACAGCCAAAAATGTGCACATGTTTACTAGCGAAGGCAAAACTCCTCACTAGTTAACTAGTTGGAGTAGGTCAATGTCACTAGTTAACTAGTGAACCATAAATGGCTTACTAGCTAGCTAGGTGATGGCAGCAGGCTCACTAGTTAACTAGTTGATGCATCCTTTGTCCAAACTAGTTAACTAGTGAACCATAAATGGCTTACTAGCTAGCTAGGTGATGGCAGCAGGCTCACTAGTTAACTAGTTGATGCATCCTTTGTCCAAACTAGTTAACTAGTGAGGTCATAAATGTATACTAGTAAACTAGTTGAAGCCTAAATTCACACTAGTCAGCTAGTGGCTTAGAATTAAAATTAGGAGGCGGAGAACTCTGAAATTGAGGCTTTCTATTGGCTCCCTATGTCCAAATAGAACATGACAACCAATCACAGGCCCTTGAATTTCACAAAATCCCACCCACAACATTTGCATGTGGCACACAAGTTAACATGCTGGCCAAATGAACTTTAACTAGTAAACTAGTGGCTTCAATGTGACACTTACATGTAAACTAGTAAAGGCAGAACTGCTCACTAGTTAACTAGTGAAGACACAAACGCCCACTAGTTAACTAATGAGGTCTAAAAAGTGTCACTAGTTTACTAGTGTGCACCAAAACACCCACTAGTGAACTAGTGATGGCAATTTCCATTCGACTAGTTAACTAGTGAGGTGCAAAAAGTGTCACTAGTTTACTACTGTGCCCCAAAATGCCCACTAGTTAACTAGTGAAGGCAATTTCAGCCCCACTAGTTAACTAGTGAGAGGCCAAAATGGTCACTTGTTAACATGTAAAGGCCAAAATACCCACTAGTTTACTAGTGAGGGTGTTGTGGGCCTTACTAGTTAACTAGTGGCATGCATATTTTGTTCACTAGTTAACTAGTTACACCTAAAAACACAAACAAGCTGACCGTTTTTGTCCACTAGTTAACTAGTGGAACAATTTAAGTCTCACTAGTTTGCATGTGTGGCAGTGAAGCAGCTCACTAGTTAACTAGTGCCTGAAACGGCTATTATGCAAATTCTAATGAGAGGGTGGGTAGAAGACTCCTATTGGGTATTATGTAAGAATCCCACCCAGTCTAAATGTAAATTTACTGTTCATAGCCTCGCGATCAGGTCCTGATGGGTGCCCCTAGTGGCTAAAGTGACACACTGCTCTGCAACGGTACTTCAGTAAAGTAGAGCCTGCAGTATGCAGTATCTCATATTCTGTCAAAATGGTTTTTAATAATAACAGGGAAACCCCATGCTTTAACAAGTGAGCTCTTAGTGATCCACACCAAAGATTCAAGGGATCGATTTTAATATTATTCTTTGTTTATTGTTGCTAGGCAACCACAGACATAAATGTATCAATTCAGTCACGTCAGTCAATCAGTTTTCTGATTAATAACTGAAAAACAAAAGATTGTACACATTAACTGCATATGGTTTCAAAAGTAATTAAAAGCTCAAAGATCAAGAAAAAACTTTCATGCACTTCTAAGGAATTGAACCCTGGTCTCCCACATAATGTCCTGCTGCTTAACCACTTGAGCTAGTCTTGCCACATCAGCCATGCTACCATCAATGTTCATTTTACTGAAACGTTTTGTTGCTAGGCAACCATATACAAATGCCTCCAGTTTTATCGCGATTTTCACTAATAACTGAAAAACTTTTGTAGACAAAAGTAGACATTAACTGAACGAAGATTACAGCAATACACCACAACTTTGTCACTAGACATGTTATCAAAACATATTTTTATGCTCAAACGATCTTAGTTTAGAAAAGTTTGCTCTTAGAACAGCCTGGACGAAGTCAGCCATGTTTTCTAGGTTTCTGAGTCCTAAATGGACCAATCAAAATCATTGTTCCGCCTTCTTCATTTGCATGCAAGTGCGACATTGCGCACTAGTTAACTAGTGGCCAATGTTACATCCCACTAGTTAACTAGTTGCACAAAATGCCAGCCGTTTGTGTATTTATTCAAATTCCACTAGTTTACTAGTGTGAGGGACATTTTTCTCCTGCTAGTTCATTATGGACAGTGTTTTGTCTTCACTAGCTAACATGTATGGCTCAAAATGCCCTCTATAAGCTAGTGAAAGGCATTAATAATGCAGATATGCTCACTAGTTAACTAGTGAGCATGTCCTGTTCCATTACTAGTAAACTAGTAAGGCCAAACATGTCAACTAGTTAACTAGTGAAGGCCAATGTGTCACTAGTTAACTAGTAAGAGTACCTTTGCATTACTAGTGAACTAGATAGCTCCAAAACAGCCACTAGTGTGTGTCTTGTGCACACTAGTTAACTAGTGAGCTGCTTCACTGCCACACATGCAAACTAGTGAGACTTAAATTGTTCCACTAGTTAACTAGTGGACAAAAACGGTCAGCTTGTTTGTGTTTTTAGGTGTAACTAGTTAACTAGTGAACAAAATATGCATGCCACTAGTTAACTAGTAAGGCCCACAACACCCTCACTAGTAAACTAGTGGGTATTTTGGCCTTTACATGTTAACAAGTGACCATTTTGGCATCTCACTAGTTAACTAGTGGGGCTGAAATGGCCTTCACTAGTTAACTAGTGGGCATTTTGGGGCACAGTAGTAAACTAGTGACACTTTTTGCACCTCACTAGTTAACTAGTTGAATGGAAATTGCCATCACTAGTTCACTAGTGGGTGTTTTGGTGCACACTAGTAAACTAGTGACACTTTTTAGACCTCACTAGTTAACTAGTGAAGACACAAATGCCCACTAGTTAACTAGTGAGTGAGAGCAGTTCTGCCTTCACTAGTTTACATGTAAGTGTCACACTGAAGCCACTAGTTTACTAGCTAGAGTACCTTTGGCCAGCATGTTAACTTGTGTGCCACATGCAAATGTTGTGGGTGGGATTTTGTGAAATTCTGCACTGTGATTGGTTATCATGTTCTATTTGGACATAGGGAGCCAATAGAAAGCCTCAATTTCCAGAATTCTTTGCCTCCTAATTTGAATTCTGTGCCACTAGTTGACTAGTGTGAATTTTGTCTTGAACTAGTTTACTAGTATACATTTATGACCTCACTAGTTAACTAGTTTGGACAAATGATGCATCAACTAGTTAACTAGTGAGCCTACTGCCATCACCTAGCTAGCTAGTAAGCCATTTATGGTTCACTAGTTAACTAGTGACATTGACCTACTGCAACTAGTTAACTAGTGAGGTGTTTTGCCTTCACTAGTAAACATGTGCACATTTTTGGCTGTCACTAGTTAACTAGTGAGACCCAAAAGCCTTCAACTAGCTGACTGGTATGCATTTTGGCCTTTACTAGTTAACTAGTAGACATTTCTGGCTCTCACTAGTTAACTAGTGAAGCTAAAATGTGTTGACTAGTTAACTAGTGAGCCTTTTGGCTCCCACTAGTTAACTAGTGTGCATATTTGGCCCTCACTAGTTAACTAGTTCACACAAACATGGCTCACTAGTTAACTAGTTCACTAGTTAACTAGTGGCCAATGTTACATCCCACTAGTTAACTAGTTGCACAAAATGCCAGCCGTTTGTGTATTTATTCAAATTCCACTAGTTTACTAGTGTGAGGGACATTTTTCTCCTGCTAGTTCATTATGGACAGTGTTTTGTCTTCACTAGCTAACATGTATGGCTCAAAATGCCCTCTATAAGCTAGTGAAAGGCATTAATAATGCAGATATGCTCACTAGTTAACTAGTGAGCATGTCCTATGTTCCATTACTAGTAAACTAGTAAGGCCAAACATGTCAACTAGTTAACTAGTGAAGGCCAATGTGTCACTAGTTAACTAGTAAGAGTACCTTTTGCATTACTAGTGAACTAGATAGCTCCAAAAACAGCCACTAGTGTGTGTCTTGTGCGCACTAGTTAACTAGTGAGCTGCTTCACTGCCACACATGCAAACTAGTGAGACTTAAATTGTTCCACTAGTTAACTAGTGGACAAAAACGGTCAGCTTGTTTGTGTTTTTAGGTGTAACTAGTTAACTAGTGAACAAAATATGCATGCCACTAGTTAACTAGTAAGGCCCACAACACCCTCACTAGTAAACTAGTGGGTATTTTGGCCTTTACATGTTAACAAGTGACCATTTTGGCATCTCACTAGTTAACTAGTGGGGCTGAAAATGGCCTTCACTAGTTAACTAGTGGGCATTTTGGGGCACAGTAGTAAACTAGTGACACTTTTTAACACCTCACTAGTTAACTAGTCGAATGGAAATTGCCATCACTAGTTCACTAGTGGGTGTTTTGGTGCACACTAGTAAACTAGTGACACTTTTTAGACCTCACTAGTTAACTAGTGAAGACACAAATGCCCACTAGTTAACTAGTGAGCAGTTCTGCCTTCACTAGTTTACATGTAAGTGTCACACTGAAGCCACTAGTTTACTAGCTAGAGTACCTTTGGCCAGCATGTTAACTTGTGTGCCACATGCAAAATGTTGTGGGTGGATTTTGTGAAATTCTGCACTGTGATTGGTTATCATGTTCTATTTGGACATAGGGAGCCAATAGAAAGCCTCAATTTCCAGAATTCTTCGCCTCCTAATTTGAATTCTACGCCACTAGTTGACTAGTGTGAATTTTGTCTTGAACTAGTTTACTAGTATACATTTATGACCTCACTAGTTAACTAGTTTGGACAAATGATGCATCAACTAGTTAACTAGTGAGCCTACTGCCATCACCTAGCTAGCTAGTAAGCCATTTATGGTTCACTAGTTAACTAGTGACATTGACCTACTGCAACTAGTTAACTAGTGAGGTGTTTTGCCTTCACTAGTAAACATGTGCACATTTTTTGGCTGTCACTAGTTAACTAGTGAGACCCAAAAGCCTTCAACTAGCTGACTGGTATGCATTTTGGCCTTTACTAGTTAACTAGTAGACATTTCTGGCTCTCACTAGTTAACTAGTGAAGCTAAAATGTGTTGACTAGTTAACTAGTGAGCCTTTTGGCTCCCACTAGTTAACTAGTGTGCATATTTTGGCCCTCACTAGTTAACTAGTTCACACAAACATGGCTCACTAGTTAACTAGTTGACAAAAATGGCTTACATGTACATGACAATTATGCCTGATATCAAGATATCAGAATAAATGCTCAATCGGCTTGCCATAAAGGTCTATTATAGGGAGCCAATGTAGAGTAACTAGGAGAGGAGTTACATGTGTCCTCTTTGGCTGATTGAATGATCTTACTAACTAGCTAACAGTGAAATACAAAACTGTAGTCCAGTTTGGAGATATTAACCATGGCCTGCACAAGAAGTTGTGTGGAATCTTGTATCAGATAAGATCTGATCTTCCTAATGTTGTAAAGGACAAACCATGATTTTGCAATTCAGGCTACATGCTCAAAGAAATTAAGTTGGTCATCAATTATGACGCCAAAGTTACGTGCCAATCTAGTTGGGGTCAGTGAAGAGGAGTCAAGCTGGATGGTAATATGTTGGGGAATAGCTGTTTTAGCTGGAAACACCAAAAGCTCAGTTTTTGAGAGATTAAGTTGAAGGTGTCGGTCGTCATCCAGACTGAAATATCAGGCATGGAGAAATCTGATGGGAAACAGTCCTCAGGTGGTAAAGACAAGTAAAGTAAAACATATGGCATTTAGACATTTTCCCAAAAACTCAATATAAATTCAGTAAGCAGATCCAGTAAGTGTCCTATAGGCCAAGGTCTATTATAGGGAGCCAATGTAGAGTAACTAGGAGAGGAGTTACATGTGTCCTCTTTGGCTGATTGAACGATCTTACTAACTAGCTAACAGTGAAATACAATACTGTAGTCCAGTTTGGAGACAAGACTGGTCGTTACTAAGATCATTTTCATCTCTGGATTTACGTAATTTTCTCTCAGCAGCTCTAAGTCTTACTATTATTATTATTATTATTATCATTATTAATAATAATAATGTAAGCTTAATAATAGAATAATAGTAACAATATATCTAGCCGAGTGATAAAATAGTACTTTTTATAATTCCATCACCTTTATGGAACTATCTTGTTTCAATCAATTAACATTTGTCAAAATGT
Source organism: Alosa alosa (assembly GCF_017589495.1). Taxonomy (NCBI): domain Eukaryota; kingdom Metazoa; phylum Chordata; class Actinopteri; order Clupeiformes; family Clupeidae; genus Alosa; species Alosa alosa. The sequence goes on from NC_063189.1 coordinate 34,034,440, forward strand.
TTTTAATAGGGAAAAAACCTCTAGCTTAGCCAAAAGGGTAGGCCCAAAAATTCACCATTTTGGGGATATTATTGAATTTATATTGAGTTTTTGGGAAAATGTCTAAATGCCATATGTTTTAATCTGTTTAAGTTAAGGTACCCAATTTATTTGAAGTGTATTTAACCTGTAAGAGGTTTACGTTTGAAGGAAATTTGATGATTTCTGATATTTGACAAATATCTGACAAAATTATAATTTTTTAATTATTTAAAATTGTTAGAAAAATACTTAGGGTTTTTAAATCATCAGTTAACGTGTAAATATGTATTTGATAGAAAAGGACATTTTTTTGCTAAAATAGCACTGTTTTTACTGGTAATGTCCCCATAGCATAGCAAAAAGTGTGTAAAAATGTGCCATTTTGGAATACGGCGGCCATATTGGATTTTTGGAAAAAATTCAACATGCCCCTAGTTTTAATCTGTTCCAATAAGGGTTCTGACCAGGAATCCATGGAAAAAACTTTGACCAAAAAATAGGCCTAATGTTTCCAGCAGATGACCTGTCAGAAGTGCCGTTCACCTTAAGAGTTGATGAACCACTGAAACGAATTTGAACACATTATTTTAAGGTACAAAAAAATCTTTTGCTTTAAGAAAACACACACTTAATTCTGTGTCCAAGTGCAAAAATGTTTAAATGTGGCCAAATGCTGAGGCAGACTTTAAGTTTACATGTTTTCAATTTATCGTTCATGCCCCCTCTTATGAGCATGGACCGAGGATGTCACATTTGAAAGAGCTAGTGCGCCTTTAAAAAGATGAAAACATAAAATAATTGTTTAAGCTTGCCAGTGCAGCTGATAGTCATGGTTGGAAGTAATCTGTAATGAACAGACTTTCACTTGGTCAGTGTTTATCTAAAAATATAAAGTAGCCTCCAATATTTTGTGCAATTGAAAATGTAAAATGTTTTCACAATACATCAAGTAGCTTACCTTGAGAATATTTCCAACTTATCACATATTTCCAGTTATCACATAATAAGAATGTCAATAACTCAATTCTGACAAAAATGTCAGATATAAGCATTCAATTCTAAAGTGATGAATGTCTTGTGCAATAGAAAATGTAAAATGTTTTCACAGCTAAATTCATCAAGTAGCTTACCTTGAGAATATTTCCAACAAAAATCAGCAGCTTTCAATTTAGTCTTTTTGTAGCCTATAGGAGAACTTCATGTACTGTAGGCTAGGGCTTCTCTTGGGAAGTTGACTTATGTCAGTCAGTTGGCATCGTCTACCCACAAATGTGTCAGATGGCTACTCCTCCTCCTTACAGTAGGTCTGCAAAGTCCCGGTCACATGCCAAGCCACGTTAATGAATTCATTCAGCATATGCAAACATATGCAAAATAACCACCAGTAAAATGCACCAGGGAGTATTAGGATTATGTTGTGTAAAAGGGGAAGTTTAAAAGTAAATGACGTTGGCCAGTCAGTGATCGTCTTCTAATGCTTACAAATGTTTCATAGTTAACTAATCTTCCTCCGAAGGTCTGTAAAGTCCCTGTCACATGCCAGGGAAATTTATGAATTCATGCAGCTGATACTTATGCAAAATAAGCACTAAAAAATGCACCAGGGACTATAGCCTATACCAGTGGTCCCCAAACTTTTTCTTCCGAGGGCCAGCTCACTATGCCTGGCTCTAAGAGAGGGCCAGAGACTCGGAGTATATTAGTAACCATAAATAGCTTAGTGCTGTGAACAACAGCAGTCTACCTTAGTTGAATATTCCATTCCATTCCATTTAATCATAGGCTGCAATTTAATACCATTGTTAGCTGTGTTTATATTGCAATCATGCCATATCAGTGTAAAATATAGCTCAAATGAAATAATACTAATAAAAAAAATAGCATTCCCAAAAGTATTAGCAGAGAGTCCCAAAAGTGTATTTTATTCAAAATGTGTGAACTCTGAACTCTGTGTCTTTGCATACACAGCTCAAGTTGTGAACAAGCAATATCCTACAAATAATTTGAAGTTCAATGAGAACTTGATAAAGTGCTGGCAAAAACATCTGAAATTACCACTTTCACTCACCTGATGAGAACTTTGTGAATTTGTATGAACATTTGAATGAGTGAATAAAAAATAGAAATAATTATCCCAGAAAGTCCCAGAAATATGACTTGAATAGAAGTTAGTTAGTTATTAACAATTAATTGATAAACTTGTAGAATACTTTGAGCACTGATGCAGTCAACATAGGTCTCTTACATTGTTTGCAGGTAGGTAGGCCTACATTTCATTCCGTTTTCGATGGCAAACGCGAAACAGCGCCAAAACAACCACCAGTGGACAAAAAGAGTATGTGTACTGTTAAGACTCGCCATAGAGAGTGAATGGGGGAAATTACGGAGGTTATAGTTTGACGATGTCGTACTGCCATGCGGGCCAGATGCTATATACCACGGACATGTTTTGGGGGGCCACCCAAAATGAGGCTGTATCCGGCCCACCGGCCATAGTTTGGGGACCACTGGCCTATACAATAATTAGGATTCATTTGAATTCAACAACTGACATGGCATAATATCTTTATCATTAAATATAAAATACTTTTTGCATTATCAGCAGAAACTTTATGAAAAGTGTTTGGTTACACTTGACTTGACAGTGTTGACATAGGAGTGACATGACACTGTCATGAACGTGTCATAAACAAGTCATAAACAAGTCATAAACGTTTATGACATAACACTTCTTTAATTAAGTGACATTCGTTTTTTGTCATAAGAAATTAGGGTTAAGATTAGGGTTAGGTTTAAGGTTAGGGTTAGGTTTAGAATTGGGGTTAGGATTAGGGTTAGAGATTAGGGTCAGGTTTCATGTGTCATGACAGTGTCATGTCACTCTTATGTCGATACTGTCAAGTAAAGTGTTACCATTTGTTTTTTAGAGACAAGATTAGCCATTTGCTGTTTTGTGATTCAGTTGCAGATATTCTTTTGTCCTTGCCATTTATGTTTTGGTGCTGTTCTCCTTTTTTGTTTTTGGTTCCCTTGTATTACCGTTATAGCTAACCACAGAAACCCAAGTCTTGACAAAGACTGCTGCTGTGATTGGATTGGTCCAATGTAAAGGGAAGTAGCTTTAGTTTTATTAAACAGTAGGCAATACTCAAGATAAAGCATTGTGAAGTGAACAAAATAAAAAATAAAAAAAGGAAACAAAGCAATCCAATTTAATTTGTCTCTAAAACCAGTTATTAATGTTAGTAAATGCTTCTCTATGCGATAAAGCACAATAGATACTTAGCAAACTACGTCCATTGATACTGAGCTGATAGTACCAGACATTATTCAGCCATATGTAAAGTGTCTTTAAGAGACTGCCAGAATCTGGATCTTTCATTGCCTTCCTCGGGCCATTCCAGATAGGTCCTTGAGTTCATGACCTTGCGCAGCTTGCAGAACCTTTTGGGAATTGTTGAGTCGGGAATAGGCTCAAGGAGGATGAGTATGCCTGCATCAAACAGTCGGAAGTGTGAGTACTCCAACTCTAAACGGCACCAGTCGCTCTGGACAAAGTGCTGGGTCACTATAAAAAGAATCTTGTGGCTCTTCTCCATGGCCGCCATGATACTGTCCGCAATCCAGCCCCCTGGCAGGAAGTCACGTTTGTGCAGGCAGAGGCGGAATGGCGGCTGGGCGCCCTCCAGCTCTGGCACCAGCAGCTCCTCCACCCACTCCGAATCGCTCTCACTGTAGGACACAAAGGCGTCATAGCACACCTGATCCTTGCGGGCCACAGGCCTCCGTTTGGCCTGCAGCCATGCCCATGTCATTCGGACGTACCAAATCATGTGAAGCTTGTGACACATCACCATGGCACCAATGACGACCACAAGCACAAACACACACAGGGCAGAGAAGGCCAACGCTGCATGGCACTCGAAAACAGAGAGTTGGGCATCGCTAACTTTTGTCCCTCTCAGTGCAAATGGTGAACTGCAGATGTATGCCTGCCTACCGTCCTTTAAACTAACTAAATGACCGAGTTCATGGTTGAAGAAGTTCACAAATTCACAAGAGCACACATACGTGTCTGTACCAGCCTCCAAGATCCCGAGCCCACCAAAGTTCCTTATCTGGTTTTGACTGAAGGATATGAAAGGGTTGCTCTTGATGTAGAGCACCTCCAACCGGTCAAAGAGTTTTCCCTCTGGTAAGGTCTTGAATCTGTTTCCAGATAGATGGAGCTCAGTCAAGTCTGATATGCTTTGATTAAATACCATCAGGTCATTATAGCTCAAATCCAGGATATGTAGAGTCTGCGGGAGACATGAGGTCACTCCTCTTAACTGACATGAGGAGAGATTCAGGTAGCGGAGAGACAGGGGCCAGACACAGATCAGGGGCATAGTGCGGAAAACATTCAGGCTCACATCAAGAGCAGCCAGCTTCTCCATTCCTCTGAAGAGGTGGCTCAGGGTGTCGAAGGACTTCAAGTAATTACTGCTAACATTAAATGTAACAAGATTTAGAAAAGTCCATTGACCATGGCAAAATGCCTCTGGAACTGTTAGATCACTAAATTGGTTTCTACTAATATCAAGGTATTCAAGACTGATAAAAAGGAGTGATTGAAAGCATGGCATTGCAAAGTAATTGCTATCAATTATTATCAGCCGCTTGAGCTGAGATGCAAATCTCAGCACGGGAAGGCACAAAAAGTTACCACAGATGAGTGCTGGAAAGATATAAAACTTTTCAATTTTAACATTTTTTATATATATTTCACGAATATGGGGAAGTTCTGGAAATTCCATAGAGAGGGTTGGCTCTCCATTAAACTCTGAATCCTCCAAGCCAATAGAGGTCAGTTCTGACATGTGTGTCATAGCAAATAGTTCACCGATAGTGTCCATGTTGCAGCTTAGATTTCTCAAGAGAAAGTTTTTGACACCCTTCTGAAAGATCACTTGAAAAGGCTTCAGTTGTTGCCAGCTGATTCTTAAATCTGACAAAATGATTTTGGTCTCAGGACGTGAAAGATCTCTCAAGATGTCTGTTGTAAGACTTGTGTTTATCTGAAATGGACCGTTGATGCTAACAGTGACTTCATCAATGGAGTTGATTTGGCTGAAGCTACCTGGTTGGTAGTTCTGCAAATTGCTGCCATGAAATACAAAGCTCTGAAGATGGTTGGGTCCGATAAAGCTATCTTTAGAAACTGAGGCAAGAAATCCATTCCCAACCATTAGAGTACTAAGCTGTGTCATTGAGCGAAACAGAGTCTTTCCCCCAAATGTTTTATACTCATTTCCCAAAAGATTTAGATGATGAAGGGAGGAGAGACTCTTAAACCACATCTCAGACAAACCATTTAATTGATTATCTGACAAGTCCAAAACCTCCAACTTTCTGAGAGTTAAGAAACCTTGTTCTGCAATTGAGGATATCATATTTCCCCTCAGAATCAGTACATGTAGATTACTGTACTCAAAGAAGTCATCCTGCCCTATAGTCTTGATTTCATTAAAGGAGAGGTCCAGGCTTATGACTGATGTTGTGGAGATAGCAGGGACTTCCTGTAGATTTAAAGAAGTGCAGTCACAAACAAAGTTTTCATTGCATCGATCACACTTTGGTCTTGGGTGAGGGGACACACACCAACCCCAGCTGAGTGTCAGTAGAGTGAGTAAAACGAACATCTTGTTCTCCCTGACAGATCTGAAAATACAAATATAGATTAGTTATATGCAATTTCTATGAATTATATCATTAATGCACTGTGTAGTTATCAGGGCATCTGGAGTATTAATCTCATAATCATTTCTATGACAACACAGTTATCAGAATGCAGCCAATGTTAAACAGCAACATGGATTTGCGCATTAAAACAAATCAATTGTTGGAACTTAAACTTAAATCAGGCAAATACATGAACTTACAGTGTATTAGGGACCTAATTAGGAAAGAACAATGTCCCGTCCTGATGGTCTTTGCTCGATTCACTATTTAACCAATGAATCAGAATAGGGAGATTGTGTATAGTAGGCCTATGTTGAAGGCCTTCTTAGAAAAATTTATAAATCTGATATGCTTATTAAGAGAATGTATGTAGCCTACACTTAATTCTGTATCCAAGTGCAAGAATGCCAATGTGGCCAAACATAGTCAACAAGGCAGACTCACATGCTTTCAATTTATCGTTGGTACATAACTGTTACAACAAAAAATAATGACAAATTCCCCTCTTATGAATATGGACTGAGGATGTCACATTTTAAAGAGCCAGTGTGCCTTTAAAAAGATGAAACCAGGAAGGAATGGTTAACACTTGCCAGTGAGCAGCTGGTTGGAAGTAATCTGTAATGAATACTTTCACTTCTGCTAGTATTTATCTAAAAATATGAAATGGCATACAATGCATCCCCTTGGCATTATAAGGTTATATCTGCATTCTGTGTACTTCTAAAATATTGAGTATCAAAGTTTTAGAATTCCATAGTAAACTGACAAGTGGAACAAACATCTTAGATATGTCCAAAAATGCTCACAACTTCAAAAAACACCTCACCTTATTAAGTTATCACAGAATAAGAATGTCATTAACTCAATTCTGACAAAAATAGATAGAACCATACAATTCTAAAGTGATGAATGTCTTGTGCAATAGAAAATGTAAAATGTTTTCACATCTAAATTCATCAAGTAGCTTACCTTGAGAATATTTCCAACAAAAATAAGCAGCTTTCAATTTAGTTGTTTTGTAGCCTACTGCATAGGAGAACTTCATGTAGGGCTTCTCTTGGGGAGTGGACTCGTGACAGTCAGTTGGCATTGTCTACACACAAATGATTCATAGTTGACTACGAAGAGACTGGACATGGGGGAGAGGCTGCGCGTGCCGGGGAAATAGGGCTGCAAGAGAGAGGGCGGCGAAAAGAGCAAAAGGCGATTTACAAGAGAAGTAACAAGACGGCTACTGTCTTACAGGAAACACCTGTTTTTATTACATGCACTTAAAATAGAGGTGATTAGTGAGGCGCTGGGCGCCAACGTCATGCATAATAACTTAACACAACTCACACAAGTAGAATAGACGTGCATGCGTACATATGTCTACTGTGTGAGTATGTGTCATACGTATGATTACTGTGAATGTATGTGTGTGCGTGTGTATCTGTTTATGCACATGTGTGCACATGGAATGGGTTAACATGACCCCTGGAGGCAAACATACAGAAAAAATTGGTCATCCTAGGCCCTACGGTTCTCAAGATATTCACAGAAAACTGTGTCTGCCCTACCCTCCTTTCTTCGGGGTCCAGTCCAGCGGGGGGCTACAGATCAAAACGAAAAACGATGGTTCCATGCTATCCATGTGGGGTTACATGCCCACCAAGTTTCGTGTACCCCGGTCTTTCAGTGTCCCAGGAATCCTTGTTGGTGTACGGTCACTAAATGTACACATAAATCATTTTATTGTAAGGCCCCCCCATGAACGAAAGTTCACAAAACTTGGCATGCATTCGGAAGGTGTCATAATGATCCTACACTTTCAATTTCGTGCAGTTTTGACCATGTCAGCCAGAGATATTGTGATGAAAACACCTAATTCTTTGCTTTTTAATTTTTAACTAGGTGGCGCTATACATGAAATAAGTGGTAATGAGATGGGTTGACATGCCACCTTAAGACCAACATACAAAAAAAAGGTGGACCTCCCTAGGCCCTACGGTTCTCGAGATATTTACAGAAAACTGTCTCCGGCCACCTACAGGCCAGTTGGTGTATAGTAACATAAATTAATTTATTGTGTGGCCCCCCATGAACGGAATTCCACGAAACTTGGTGTGCATTCAGAGGGTCATAATGATCCTACACTTCCAATTTTGTGCAGTTTTGACTATGTTAGGTCACAGATACCTGCGATTACAACACCTCATTTTTTACTTTTTTGTGTTTAACTAGGTGGCTATACATGAAATGAGTGGTTATGGAATGGGTTGACATGGCCCCTTAAGATCAACATACAAAAAAAAATGGTCCCCCTAAACCCCACGGTTCTCGAGATATTCACAGAAAACTGTGTCTGCCCTACCCTCCTTCGGGGTCCAGTCCAGCTGGGCTACAGATCAAAACAAAAAAACGATGGTTCCATGCTATCCATGTGGGGTTACATGCCCACCAAGTTTTGTGTACCCGGTCTTTCAGTGTCCCCGAATCCTTGACAGAAATTTGGACATGCAAAAAGAAAAGAAAAAATCTGACTAAACCTATATGACCGCCCGGTTAATACAAAAGTCATAATAACTAAAACTGATTCCACGTTATAGGTTATATTCAGCAAAAGTAAAATATTTATCTTACTATTTTGATGTCAAACTTAGTATTCTCAGTGTAGTTATTCTCAGAGTAGTATCTCCTACTCCCTGCCTATGTTTAGTTTCCTAAGCTTTGCTCCTTTAAGTCCAATAGTGTTGATGACTTTTCAAATCGGTCTAACTCTACTTCTCCAATCCCTTTTGTTTTCATGAGAACAATTTATTGGCTATGCAAATATGATTATCAAGATGTAGGCAGCATGGAAATTAAACAAACTAAATAATATTGCATGCAACGAGACTGTGAGCATGTTCAGGCTATCTGGCAGTGGTGAACAAAGGGAGAAAGTCAGTCAGCAAAATCAAATACAAAACCTTTTTTTTATTTTTTGATCAAAACTGCAAAACATCTAGAAAAATATACAACATATGTTTAACTTCTCACGACATTGAATGTTTGAGAAAAAAAAAAGGTAACAGAAGAAGAACAAAAAAAGAATATTCACATTATTCCCCGTTATTGATAAAAGCACATTCTTCGCTTGTCTTTGCCGTCATCGTAAGTTTTGCATCATTGTTCTTTTTCCTCAAATTGTCAGATGTCACCGCAGTAACCCGAGTCGTTTGACAGCTGGGAGTTGGAGCTGCGGCTGGACGAAGAGTTCCAGATGTCCAGGTTCATGTGGGGGCCGAAGGGGTTAAAGCTGGAGTACTGCTTGGGAGGGCAGCCGCTGCCGGGCTCCCGGCTGAAGGAGGTGTGGGGGGAGACGGGTGCCGAGCGCTCCTGGTGGAAGTGGCTCTGGTAGGGTTCGCTCTGAGGGGTCCAGATGGAGCCGAAGAGACTGGACATGGGGGAGAGGCTGCGCGTGCCGGGGAAATAGGGCTGCAAGAGAGAGGGCGGCGAAAAGAGCAAAAGGGGATTTACAAGAGAAGTAACAAGACGGCTACTGTCTTACAGGAAACACCTGTTTTTATTACATGCACTTAAAATAGAGGTGATTAGTGAGGCACTGGGCGCCAACGTCATGCATAATAACTTAACACAACTCACACAAGTAGAATAGACGTGCAGCAAATGCATTTAAAAACGCAAGGAAATGACATGAAAACATCAGATAATTTTACCTGCTTAGGATACAGCCCCATTTAGTTGATCATAGGTATTTACATCACACCTACAACTTATGTTCCCCCAAAATTAAACGATTGACCTTTTTGCCGAGATTTACAGGCTCACACCCGCTCACACCAAGAGCTCCACCACATGTTGTGACACTGTGAAGGCCTCACCTTGCTGCCCACACATCCGGCCAGGTCCCAGGAGGAGGGCGCCTCCTGACCACCATCCTCCCCCCATGCTGGCTGATGGCTGAAGGGCACTGATTGGCTCTCGCGACACGTGAAAGTACTCTTGAAGTGGGCATTCCCTAGGTGGCCAAAGATATAGGTGTAAATATGAGAAATGCAGTCTGGAGGGTGAAGGTCCCATGTGGAGAAAATGACCCGACTCCAGAGGCTCACTTACCCGCTGCCATGTAGTTGCTCTGGCTGTTGTATGGGTAAGTGCTGTTGCATTGGTTGTTCATGCCATTCCATGGAAAACTTTAGAAAAATGGTTGGTAAAGCAAAATTTATATTCAGCAGACAGCACTCTGAGAAAAGCTCTCCAGAGTTACGTTAACACTGCAAGAAGGTAATAAAAGCAAGAGAAAAAAAAAAAATACACAGAAATATGTTTATAAAAATCCCATAAAAAGGGATCTTACCCATTATAGGGAGAGGGCGTTGGGCTTTGAGGTACGAAAGGCAGCGACTCGGTCATGTTGTACCGGAACTCATTGGTCAAAGGAACAGAGGGGGCAGACCATGTCTCTTCTGGCACGTATGAGCTGGGCACGTCTAGGGACGCAACAAAAAAGAACCACTTTGGTCCATAAAGTTTTGTAAATAATCTATTGTAGCAATACCACATACTGTGGATTTTTTTATCAAGCATAATCAATACATAAATCCAAAATGTATTGTCCAAAAACTGGTCAAAACATGGTTTGTCAAGAGCTTTCTTTTTTTTTTGCTCCTGGAGCCTTCAGAGCAGAGAACGTTGTGCAGACTCTGATTTGATCTGGCTATTTTGACAACAGACACTTTCACACACTGTCCACATTTGCAACCTGTCGTATGTGAGGAGAATAACTTGCAGCTACCACTGTGCTACAGAATATATAGTTAATCTTCTTCAAAAGAGTACTGGAGGTTACAATCACATGACCAGGTGATCCACTGCACTGTTCAAATCAACTGATGACCAGGTGATCCAGGTGCACTGTTCAAATCAACTGATGACCAGGTGATCCAGGTGCACTGTTCAAATCAACTGATGACCAGGTGATCCACTGCACTGTTCAAATCAACTGATGACCAGGTGATCCACTGCACTGTTCAAATCAACTTTGAGGGGCACCCGGAGAGAGAGAGCAGCCCTCTGCAAAGGCCAGTGGAAATTAAACCAAATTCATCAAGGCACCCTGTGTGAGCCCACTCATTTAAACTGGCTCCTCCTTGGCCCTCTTTCCAACAAATGTCATGAAAATTGGGCCGGTAGCTTTTGCATAATCCTACTCACCGTCAGAGAAACAGACAGACAGACAGACAAACCACACCACACTAAATCCAACCTCTAACAGCAACCTTTAGCAGAGGTGATAAACTGAAGCGCAGCCATGATATCTTTACTTACCCATATTCCTGTCAGCCCCGGCTGCCACGGCAGCAAAGCTTGGCGCAAAAGTAGGCACAGGGGGAGTGGGCTCTGGGATTTGGCACACTTCCTTCCGGTACAGACAGTTCATGCTGGGACACACACACAGGTGAGGTCAGTTCCATACAGTACACTGTACCACCGCCAACACCACAGCTCAGGATCCAGCCATGACCTTGGAGGGGTTTGCTAAGAAGCTAGTGCTGATGGATCATCTCATAATCTCAATGTACTCAGGGAATGTTTATAATCAGAGGACACAAGAATATGATCTATTTACAAAATGAAATAGGAATATTCACAGAATTAAATTGGAATATTTGAGCAAGACTATCAGAAGTGATTTAAAAAGAAAGTACACGTTTTCTGACTTTATGTTGTGGTCTTACCTCTGAGTTTTATAACTGGGATTGATCATCTGATCTGTTGGGTGAAGGCTGTTTTGCATGTTGTCTCCTAGAGAAAAACATTGCAATCAGTTTAGCTCAGACAGCAATGTGACGGGTTACAGTTTAATGTGAGAAACCTATACTGTTAGGTGAAAAGCCCTTTTAACTAGAGTGAGCACCTCTATTAGGCTGTGTTTACAGCGGCAGGCCTTGATGCACAGTTCTGATTTTCTGCCTACATCCGATTTTTGGGACTGCCTGTTTGCATCTATGTTTGAGAGTGGCCCATATCCGATATCTGTGTTTACATGGTTTACTAACTTGTATAACACTTGAATCTGCATGCGCACCAGAGGAATTTTGGTCACCGAAATGAAAGCAAAAAAAAAAAGACGGCACTGACAATGCACAAAATAAACGTGCATTCGGGTATTTCAGTGGCTAGTTGTTTACTTTCTTTTCCAAAGTATCTTGAGAAGTCCGGTGGTGCATTCAAGTGAAACCAAAAGCAACATTGCATGTTAATGTAAATGCCAAAACGTAAAGGAAACGTTAAGGTAGGCATTTTCAACGCATTGGCACATATCTGATTCATATCTGATTTATTTCCACATTTGAATGAGGCCTGAAACTGATTTGGAATCTGTGTGCTTTTGTCCTGTTTACATGTCAATGCTGCACATCAGAATTGTGCCACATGGGAGCAAAATCTGAATTTAACTGTCAGTGTAAACATAGCCCAAGACTCGAAGTATGGTTTTTCTGTTCCTCTGTTTATCTTCTATGTTTGCCAGATTTGTTGATCTGAAACCAAATCAGTAGGGGTGTGAATCTCTCATGTTAAAGACGATACGATTCACATCTAGATACATGGGATTCGATGCGATGCAATTCGATGCAGTTGAAGAATGGAAAGCAAGATTTTTTCTGAAAGATTTTTTATCATTTGCTCAAGGTGCACATTAATTTTATATTATCAATTATCATGGTCATGTCAATTAGGCAAAAACAAATGTGTGAATATGATTATCTAAACTGAGGTTTGTATCATATGCTGTATTGAAATGAAAAAAAGAATAGTCTACATTTCAGTCAAACACAGCAGCCAAATACAACATAAAAAATACATTTTATAGACTTTATAGATTTTATAGAGTTATATCTGATTGTTTTCAAGGAGCTGTAGCCTATTGTTGAGGTAAGACAATACCGAAATAAAATAAAACTGCTTAAGACAATCTTGGCCTTTTCTCATATAGCCTACAAGAATAAAATAGGCCTATGAACTGGGCCTATTTTGTTCCAAGTCTGAGTGAATATGAACAAAATAATAATAATTTGTGCATCATTGCAGCAAGGGCCAAATTATTCTTTAAAGGAGAATTCCGGTGAGATATTGACCTAAAGTGTGTTGAAACATGATACCGAGTGTGAACGTATGTCTCATAGCCCATCTCGGCTTGTCCCCTGCACTCCAAAATCTGGCGCTAGTTAGCCGATGCTACCAACAGCTTTTTCAATGGTGGTGCTTCGGCATCGGGCTAGCCATGCAAATAAATCACCGTTTTACACCATTTACGAGGCTCAATGTATCTCCACACTTCATTGGATTCCAGTTTCTTCCAGTAGCAGCAACTGGAATCCATGCATTTCCACTGAATTATTTTTGGAATCTGATCCCTTATCATACCTGTTCATTCTTACTCGTCGCTCAACTTATCGTGACTAAATTCAAGATGGCTGCAAACGCTAAACTTCGTGAAGATACTGTCTGTATAAATCGTCTTGCAAGTAAACTACCAGTGCTTTTTCAAAGTTCTCAATGTCTCGTTTTAAATGTCAGGGCCCCTCGAAGTCTACCAATGAAGTGTGGAGATACATTGAGCCTCGTAAATGGTGTAAAACAGTGATTTATTTGCATGGCTAGCCCGATGCCGAAGCACCACCATTGAAAAAGCTGTTGGTAGCATCGGCTAACTAGCGCCAGATTTTGGAGTGCAGGGGACAAGCCGAGATGGGCTATGAGACATACGTTCACACTCGGTATCATGTTTCAACATAGCCTGGGTGTTCCCATGCTGCCTTGCGCGCGATTTGATTCACGCTGCTAAGGCAGCCTGGAGACCATGGAGCAAATTTTCGCCTGAGATAGGGAACCAATCACAGAACAGGGGGAAAGCAAGGCGATGATGAGCTATGCACAGGCGCATTTGATAGACATCCGTGGCACCCAATAAACGGATCTGGGCATTTTTTTCAAATACGAGAAAATGAACGTTTGGTTCCCAGACCACGTCTCATTGAGAAGTGGTGGCGCTAGCCAGGCTAGTTTCAACACACTTTAGGTCAATATCACACCGGAGTTCTCCTTTAACATTAAGGAAATGTTCCTTATGTCCCTTCATCAAGCGTAAGGCTACTCTACAGACTATCGTTGCCGTTTAGAAAATGCTATAGTAAGTGTTTAATTTTAAGCTGGATTTTTGAAAAAACAAAAGAGTAAAACTGTCAAACAAGCGACCGAGTCAAAAGTTGTCCGCGTGCTTAAGTTGCAGTAGATGTATGGGTAAAGAAGTCCTTTGACAACTTTGGGCAATGAATGTAGCCCAAAAAGCGAACTGCATTACCCACAAATCCGTGCCACGTGTAGTTTCAAAACAGGAAGTGGGATGAACAGCGCTTGCAACGTAAATGAGAGTCTGGCGAGCAGAAAAGATATAACGACCGGTTCATTTCAGTTTTATTCGATCTGGGGCTTCACATATCGATGTAGCCGTATCTTACACGTTAAAAACGGATACCGATACGTATCGGTTAATCTTTACACCCCTACAAATCAGCATTTCTTTTCCATGCAATGGTTGACATTGCCGTGCAACTGTGGAGACTTTTTTTCTCCGTTTCAGTATCACTGGTGTGTGTGTGTGTGTGTGTGTGTGTGTGTGTGTGTCTCTGTGTGTGTGTGTCTCTGTGTATGTGTGTGATTCTGTGTGTGTTTGTGTCTCTGTCTGTGTGTGTGTGTTTGTGTCTCTGTCTGTGTGTGTGTGTGTGTGTGTGTCTCTGTCTCTATGTGTATGTGTGTGTCTGTGTGTGTGTGTGTCTCTGTCTGTGTGTGTGTGTGTGTGTGTGTGTGTGTGTGTGTGTGTGTTAGGGGAGGAGGATGGGTCTACTTACGTTTGCGGGCCGGGTTGGCACAGTGCTGCCGTGTGTTGGCATCCCTGTCGCCCTCCATGCTGCTGGTGCTGCTCCAGCTGCCCCAGCTGCCCCTGCTGGCCCGCACGCTGCCCGATGAACTGCCCGACGAGCTGTCCGAGCCCGACTCCCACTGCGGCCGACGCTCAGGGCACTTCCTCCTGGGCCGAGCCAGGCTCAAGCCTGCCACACAGTATTAAAACATAATATTAAAATAATAACATTGAAAATAAATTAATTCACCAGAAATACAACATATCCTGCAATTTTCTATTCTATTCTCTAAAAGTGGGGAACCTAATCAAACTGCTATTCAGCTCTACATACAAACTAAGCTGTATGATTAATGTTAAAGTATTTAGAACGAAGGTTGATTTTGAGTATGATGAGTAGTCAACTTGTAAATGCTATCTGGGAGGAGTGACAGTTGTATGTAATGAATCACTGGTTTCATCCTCAATAGGAACACATTACACAACAACTAGCTGGTGATCCTCAGCTAGCTCGCTTAGATCTGCATTTCTCGAAGGTAGAACAAAGGGAAGCAAGAAACATTCACAGAGGAAATGAGAGTTGGCCAGATAAACCAGTGGGCATGACTAAGAGTGAGTGTGACACAGCCTTGACTGACGCACCGTTCTGTTTGAGAGAGCTGTCCAGGCTGGGTCCTGCCTTTGGCATGTCTGCGGTCACGCTGGAGCAGTGGCTCCGCAGCCTGGGGGCAGTGCGCAGGTCTCGGTGCTCCGGTTCCCTCTCCCTCTCGGACAGCACTGCAGCACTCGCCTCAGGGACCCTATGCATGAGCCAAAGCATGGTATTAAGACTGGACATTAACCTTATGAAGCCAACACAAACAGCTGCATAGCATCCTAAAAATGACTAGATGACATATGGAAATAGGCAGTTAACAGGGCTTTTTATAGCTTAATGCCCATCAGCTCACTTTTTCCTGGGATTATTACGAGGCAATAGCTATCAAGGATTTAAGGTTCAACACATGTCTGTGGCAATTTCCTGTGTATGTGCTGTATGTCTCCCACCCACACGTACCCAGTGGTGATATCCGTGGCTTTCCTGCGCCCCTTCCCCGAGCCTCTCTTCCCACTCTTGCTGTTGACTACTGGGACACCTGCATCGCTCTTCTCCGCTCTCTTCCGCTGGCCGCCAGGGCCGTCTCTTGGCTATGATGAGAGAGAGAGAGAGAGAGTTGGTGATCCATAAGAACTTGACGTATTAGAGTGGATTGCTTGATGGTCTATTCCCACTTCCTAAGTATGAGAGGAGCTGAATCATTCATTCACACAGTACAATGCTTTGCACAGCAGGTCTATTTTTGTGTATTCCATATTCCAGGGGGTAGTTGGGGTAGTGTTTAGGGTTGGGGTAGTGTTTAGTGTTGGGGTATATATATATATATATATATATATATATATATATATATATATATATATATATATATATATATATATATATATATATATATATATATATATATATATATATATATATATATATATATATATATATATATATATATATATATATATATATATATATATATGTGTGTGTGTGTGTGTGTGTGTGTGCTGTTGAACAGGGAGGGTCATTCAAGACTTGAAGCTTTGGAATGACAGGTTCAGATAAAATTAATATTACAACATTCTAAAACTCTTAATAAGTGGCCTTCAAAATACAAAACTGTGCAGCAGAAAATAACTTTTCCTTACCATGTATATCTAGAACACCCAGAAAAATTTGGACAAAAAATTTGGTGTGCAAAGGCATTACTGGTTGATGTGCATTTACCTCCACCTGTATGTTGATGTGCATTTACCTCCACCTGTATGTTGATGTGCATTTACCTCCACCTGTATGTTCATGTGGATTTACCTCCACCTGTATGTTCATGTGGATTTACCTCCACCTGTATGTTCATGTGGATTTACCTCCACCTGTATGTTCATGTGCATTTACCTCCACCTGTATGTTCATGTGGATTTACCTCCACCTGTATGTTCATGTGCATTTACCTCCACCTGTATGTTCATGTGGATTTACCTCCACCTGTATGTTGTCCCTTTTTGCCATGTCCCTCTTCACAGCGCTCTCTTTCTCTGGGGGCACCTCCGGGAGTGGGCTGGCTTTGAAGGCTGGGGCGGGGCAGGGGCTCTCTGGGAAGATCAGGTGCGTTTCCATGGGAAACATAAGCGTCTCCTTCTCCCTGGGCTCCTTGAGTGGCGGCCTCTTCTCGGCCGGGGCCGGCCTCTCGTCCAGCACGTCGTGGCTGAGGAGGATGCTGTTGTTGTTGCGGGTGTCCATCACGCTCTGCTCCGACACCTGCTCTGCTGGCCGCTCCTCGTCCACAGGGAGGCTGGGAGACACGGGGCGAGGGGAGGGGGGGGGGGTGGGGGAGGGAGGGGCAGCGGCATTCAAGTTGGTGCTCGTGTTTACTTTGTACTTCCCGTAGAGGACGGACACTTTGTGTTTCCTCTGGGGCTGGGAGGGGCCGGCGGAACCCTTCTTGGAAGAGGCCTGGCTCCTGGTCGGCCCGTTGGCCACCACTGGAGAGCCTCGGCCCTTCCCTTTGTCAGAGGCCTGGCACGGGTCTGTGTAGGTTTTGCAGCTTCCTTTCATTTTGCTGTGAAAAGTACACAGTGTGTTAAGGATCATGTAATAAACAGAACAGTGATTACATTTACATCTGCCTACATGTTATAAAGTATTCT